>NW_007257423.1:320498-521220 GCF_000164805.1 Carlito syrichta | reverse complement strand
ATATACACGACAGAATATTATACAGCCATAAAGAAGGACAAACATAACGGACTTCGCAGCAACTTGGATAGATTTAGAGTCTATCATACTCAGTGATCTATCACAGAAACAAAGAACTGAGTACCACATGTTCTCACTTATAAGTGGACCCTGAACATTTACCATAATACTATAAGAAAGGGATTGGCAGTAGTGGGATACTGCTGGGGTGGGGGTGGGTGGCACATAACATCAACAAGGGTACCTGATCTCAAACCAGGCAAAGTGGGGACCAAAGGGAGGCCCAAACTTTACCTGTATGACATCCACTTATATACCTAATCCTGAATTGTACCCCACATCTATAAAATAAAATGTTTTTAAAAAACAAAAAAAAACAAAAAAAACAAAAAAAACAAAAACAACAACAACAACAAAAAAATTTAAGAATGTCGGGGGAAAGAGATTGAAAGTGGACTGTGGTGATTTAAAGTCAAATTTGTTTTGGCCTATGAACTTTTTTTTTTTTTTTTTAACAAAGATTGCCTTTTAGATAAAATAAATAAAAGTAGGATAAACACTAGGAAATGATTTTCAAAGATAGATAACATATACAAACATGAATCGATAGATAAATAAATATGTAGATATAGACACCATATAAGATAGAAAACCCTGTAATAACATCCTGGATGTATTAGATGCTATTCCATTTGATGTACTAGAGTTACATTTAACTGTCATGTTTATTTCATCCCTTGCCTGCTTTGGAGAGTCTAATTTTGCTCCATCCTATGCACTGCCAGGAATGTGTAGTATAATGAAAATGGAAGAAGCGAAAATACTCCATTTTTAATGCTTAAACATTACTTGTTTGATGCATACCTTTGTATATGCCACATCAACATTCAGCTTACTTTTTGAATGGGAGTACTAACACCTACACAGCTTGACTTTATAGGATAAGGTAGTAACTAATAACTTATAAATATTATTTTTTTACATTAATCACTTTGACAACTATGTGCCTTACCTTTTTAAAACAGTCTCCTTACTGCCTTCTCTCCTTATTATCACAGGCATATTACATGTGCTCCCTTTTTCTGGAATGCATTTCAATCTCCTATCCATTTGTCCAAATCTCTTCCCTCTTTCAAGACTCAGTAGAAATCCTAGCTCTACCATAATATCATCGTCTCACCAAAACTCCTGCGGCATTTAACATCTTAGACCATACAATTCAACATATTTTTTTTGAAGAGTTCATACTCATCAATTGTTCTAAGATTCCTGTTTGATTAACCCTATATTAGGCTGTTCATACCTTATGAATCCTCTTGATGATTATATTGTAAGCTTGCAATGTATTTCTTTGCATGTATGAATACAGTGTTTAATCTGTTTAACTAGATTATCTCCTACTCAAGAGTAGGAATTATATCTTGCATGCTTATAGTGGTGCATACTCTGGGTCCTTCAGGTTCACTTTGTTTGGCAGGCTGTAGATGTCAAGATTTTGGTTGGGTTATCTCTCCCACAGGCTAACAAAGTAAGATGACTTTGATTTTATACTTGTTGCATTTCCTTTTGTTATGTTAATTGAATTTAGCTTAAAGCTGCCTCCTTACATATTTTACGTTCAGCCCAAACTTTTATCCATACCTAGTGAACTGTAACCTAACTGGATGTGTAAATAGACTGTCACCGACTCTTGTGTGCCAATAAGAGTCAGCCAACTGTTCACTTTGTTAAAATAAGTCAAACATTGAGCTGTAACCAATCTAGCTGTTTTTGTACCTCCTTTCCATTTTCTGTATGTCACTTTCCTTTTTTCTGTCTATAGATCTTCTTCTAGTATGTGTTCGTGCTGGAGTCTTTCTGACCCTATTCTGGTTCAGAAGCTGCCCGATTCGTGAATTGTTCTTTGCTCAATTAAAACCTGTTACATTTAATTTCATGAAGGTTTTTCTTTTAACAGTTACTTATGGCCTAATTACTTTTGTTGACAACCCAGTTTCTCAGAAATGTCGTTGGAATTCCTAGCAGACCTTTGAGGAATGGTTACCATACATTACATGAGTTATGAAAGACGGACCTGGGATTGAGTCTACTTTTACCACTTACAAGCACTGTAATCCTGGGTAAATAGTTTAACCTCCCAAACCTCATTTTGTTTGACTGTAAAATGGGGATATTAATTGTATCACTCTCAAAGCATTGGTTGTGAGCCTTAAATGAGGGTAGATGTGGGGAGTAGATGAAGTAGCACATGAAACTATAAGTGCATGTTATAGACATATTAGCTTGTGAGAGAGGTGAACAGTGGTTAATAGAAGTTAACACAAATGGAGTCACACAGCTTGTAGGTGGCAGAATGGGGACATCAGTCTAGGCATCTGACCGTAGAATCTGGACTTTTAACCACTACACATTCAATATAAGTATGATCCATACCTGGAGAGTCTTAAAAATATTATGTTCTACTCCTTGAGGCAGAAAATATAAATCTCTCCTCAAACAAACAAAAAAAAACATTAATGTGTAATCACCTGGATCTCTCCAAGAGATAAGGACAGAGGATCTTTCTTTGCTCACTTTAAGTAACAGTAAAGATATAAAAGATATAAAACTCCTTAACTGGGAAGGCTTGAGTGCACAATGAGAGACTTAACCTTGATCTTGGCTGGCAGTGACTTGGGCCTACTTTGGCTGCAAATGGTTCTTTTTACCCCATAAGCAATAAAAACTCTCCAAGGCATGCTTTATTCTTTGTCACAAAGGGAAACTTAGCGTTGATGTGCCTTGTGCCAGGCAGGTGCTGAAGTGCTAATTCCAATTCAGTCAGAAATGGCCCTGTTCTCACCACTTTAAATGTGGGATCGTTCCAGGGCTTGCTCATGAAGGTTCAAAGCTTTATGCTAGATCATAAGTCAAGTTTTAAAAATGGTGTATTCACTTGCTATGTAGCAGGTGTGCTCACAAGGCTGTCATTGCTGCTAGGTTACTGGCGAACATACACTTCCAATCACTGGCTTTAACCCATCGAGAAAGTTTCACTACTGTACATTCCTTAACAATTTTAGAAAAAAGAAAGCTCAGAAATTTTTAAAAAGTGTTGACACATAAAAGTGTTGCTCTCGATCATCTTGAGAGCCATGTATGCTGCACTGCCAAACGTAGACCTGATGCTCTTGGGAAGATTACGGAGAGCCATTGGCCAAACCTGCTCTGTGGGCCTCACAAATATGCAGAGTTCATGATTAGGGAAGAAAAAGTAACAAATGTAAGAAGCCATGTTTGCTCATTTCTGCGTACCCATATAATTCCACAAAGCCCCTGAGTCTGTGATGACGTGTAGTTCTTCAGAAAGATGGACTGAAAACAAAGCAGGATAGAGCACACAGCCCCCTATGCCTCTTGCCAGGGTCAACACATTCCTTAAAAGATAAATGACCTTAGTCCTTGTCTTTTCCGACACATAAAATCGCGTCTGATGGGGTTAGTGATTATGCTTCTGTAATCTGTAACCAGATGTATTTCACCAACCTTGTGATTCTGCTTCAATGTAACTTCTGAGCAAATCTGATGCAATTTTGCATGGACTGAACTGGTCTTCCCTGCCCACCTGTTTATAAGCAGCGGGCCGAAATGCTGTGAGGGAGCCATCTGACAGAACCATTCTAAAAGGCCTCTCCCAGGCTATAGGCCTCAGTCTACAGTCTTCAGTAAGACTTCTGAATACAATTAACTTTAATTCTTTAAAAACTTATTTTTTTCTTCTTTAGGGGTACCCAGTGGACTCCTAATGAGCTAAGAAGATTTCACTCAACCTTGTGCTACGTACTCTGGACTCAACATTCTCTTTCTAATATCAAGCCTTCCTGTCCTGCTCTGTCTTCCCTGGGAACATCACTTTCTGCCCCAAATCTGACAAGTCAATAAGGATTTATTGACATGTTAGCCATGGTTTTATGCTCTCAACTATGAGTGATTAATAAAGGAATTTCTGAAAGCAAATCAAGGAAGGGGGCAGGGAGTTTAGAAAATGTCTCTCTCCAAAGGAGTTCCATAATCTTTAATGTTTTAGTAGAGATGACTTTCTTAGGGATAATTTCTTTTCTTTTTTTTTTTTTTTTTTTTGAGTTGGAGTCTCACTCTGTCACCCGGCCACCGCAGTCTCGACCGGCTGGGCTTCGGCGATCCTTCCGCCTCAGCCTTCCAAGTAACTGGAACTACAGGCGAGCGCTACCACACCTGGCTAATTTTCTTTGATTTATTGTAGAGATGAGGTCTCGCCAAGTTGCCCAGGCGGGTCTTGAACCCGCGGGCTCAGGCAATCCACTCACCTCAGCCTCCCAAAGCGCGGGATTACAGGCTGAGCAACCGAGCCTGGCTCTTAGGGATAATTTCTAGGGCGAGAAAGAGGCCCACATGAAACTCAAATCTCTCCTCATGACTGAAGTTCTCTCCTTATAATACCTTCTTCCACCACAACTGGCCCTAAAGGCATACTACTCATGTTAAACCACTCTTCTGGTTCTAGTTTAACATAGTGTTGGTAAGCTAATGTTTTCAATAGAGAACATCATAAAGATAAGGGAGAACAATAGATAGATAGTTATAAAACCATAAGTAGAATTCAAGTAGCCTTTTTTCAAAACAATAAATTCTTGTGCTAAGAAGCCTATATTCTTGTACTATACTTGATTTCCAAAGGGCTGATATAACTTGACAAATACCTTGTTTGGTGGAATAGACATGTTAGGCTTTCCCAGTCTGCTCTTACTACTGCCTAAAGTGCTCCCAAGGCCTTTGCTGATGGAATGGGTTTAGGCTTCCACATTTGTATTAGGGGACCCTTCTTTATGGCCTCCATAGATGACTAGACCAAGAATGAACAAAGGCCCAAGCAGAGCCAACTAGAACTCCTTTTGGGAAAATTTGAATGAGAAATAGGAATTAAGGCCAGTTCGCATTGAGCACTGGTGTCACATGGCCAAAGAGTATCGGGCAAGGAGTTGACATAATGGAGATTGAAAGTCATGAACAAAAGCATGTTAGACAGAAACAGCTATAATAAAAGAGTTAACATTTATTGGGTGCTTACTATGTTGTGTGTTTTAAATGCTGTAAATATCTAAACTTATTTTATCCTTAAGATGACTCATTTTACCTATACAATTGTTGTAGAGAATAGGTATTATTATTTCTCTGAAGATTGAGGCTCATGAATTTCAAATGATTTTTAAAATATTTTTATTTTAGAGTTGGAGGGTACAAGTAAGGATTTACTACATAAGAAGGTTGTATGCAGGTGAAGTTTGGGCTTTTAGCTGGCCCACTTTCCCCCTGATAGTGGACTAGGTATCCAGTGTGTTACCATATGCCTCTCTCCTTCCTTCCTCTCTCTCCCCACTAGCAGTGTCCCCTGATTGCTGATCCCACCCTTGTGTTCATGTGTCCAGTGATCAGGGCCCACTTATGAGTAAGAACATTAGGTATTCAGGTCTTTGTTTCTGTGATAATTCACTTAGTATGATGGTCTCCTGCTGCATCCATGTGGCTGTGAAGGCTATTATCTTGTTCCTCTCTATGGCTGCATAATACTCCATCATGTATATGTACTACTTTTTCTTTATCCAGTCCATTTTTAATAGGTATCTAGGTTGGTTCCATCTTTTTGCTATTGCGAAAGGTGCTGCAATAAGCAGGCGTGTGCAGGTGTCCTTTTTTGTAGAATGATTTATGTTCCTTTGGGTATAGTCCCAGAAGATTAATTGCTGGGTCATATGGAAGTTCAATTTTTAGTTCTTTGACAAATTGCCATGCTGCTTTCCACAAAGTTTGAACTAGATTACATTCCCACCAACAATGTAGAAGTGTTCCCTTTTCTCTGCAGTCACACCTGCACCTGTTGTTTTTTGACTTATTAATGATAGCCATCCTAGGTGGTATCTCATTATAGCTTTGATTTGCATCTCTCTGATGGTAAGTCAGACTGAGCATTTTTCAAATGTTTGTTGACTGCTTGTATGTCCTTCCTTTGAGAAACATCTGTTCATGTCCTTTGCCCACTTTCTAAATGGAGTTATTTATTTATTTTTTCCTTTCAATTCACTCGTGTTCCTTGTAGATCCTAGATGTTAGGCCTTCGTCAGATGCATAGCTTGCAAATATTTTTTCCTATTCTGTGGGCTGTCTCTTTGTTCTCTTGATGGTTTCTTTTGCTATGCAAAAACTTTTCAGTTTGATAAGGTCCCACCTGTCAATCTTAGCTTTTGTTTTATTTGCTTTGGAGGATTTAACCATGAATTCATTGCCTACCACAATGTCCAGGAGGGAGTTCCTTAAGATTTCTTCTAAGATTTTCTTATTGTGAGACCCCCCCAAAAAAAAAAAGTGTGGGAACTAGGATTTCCAACCCAAGTAGTCTACTTGAAAGGAGAATTCCAGTTTCCTTTCTATGCGATTACCACTCTCAATACTTCACAACTGTAATACTTCACAACTGACATCAGATGTGTCGTGTTTTTCTTTTTTTGTTTTTTCCTTCCACTCCAAACAATTCCCCAATTTTCCGGGCATACCAACTAGAGGTCTTACAACTCAATTCTCACACTGTCTTTCTGGAGATAGGATCAGATCCTACAGGTTAAGGGCTCAGTCCCATGAGACTGTTCTCCCTCAGATGCTAATCTCCTGTGTTTCTAACTGACCAGTAATAAATCAAGAATCCCTTGACTCCCTCCTCAGATTTGATAATTTCCTAGAAAGGTCACAGAAATCAGAGACACCTTATTATATTAAGATCTGTGGGGAAAATATGAGGAAGGACACAGTGCTTCCACGCCCTCGCTGAGTACACCATCCTCCTAGCACCTCTACCTGCTCACCCACCCAGAAGCTCACCGTTGATTAAATCATTGGTCAATGGCAATTTAGCAATCCAACTCTTCTCTTCTCCCCACCCTGGAAGTCAGGGCTCAGAGAACAGGGCTGAAAGTTCCAACCTTCTAATGTTTTAGTTCCCCTGGCAACCAGCCCTCATCCTTAAGAGCCTTCCAAAAGTCACTTCATTAACATAAACTCAGGTGTGGTTCAAAGGGGCTTCTTAAAAATAACAAAAGGTGCTCCTTTCAACTTTATTGCTTTTATTGCTGAGGAAATCAGGAGGGTCTTAGGAGCTCTGGTCAAGAATGGGAATGAAGACCAAAATATATGCTTCTTATTATGTCACAATAATGCACAGTTTCCAGAGAGAGTTCTAGAATCTTCTAGACTAAGTTGTCCCTCTGAACAAGAGCGAAGAACCTTAATGGACTGTAGAGAAATAGAAAAATGAAACATGCAACGAGAGTTAGGAAAACTTGGGCTAAGAAAATCTGTTAGACGTCTGTCTGCTGTAATTGTTTGGATGAACAATAATGGCAGTCTAGATTAGACAGTAACAGTGAGGACAGAGAGATAGAGGCAGGAGTAGAGACATGATTTTGGAAACAGAATACACAAGAGCGAATGATGAAACTGACATGAGGGAAACAGAAAGAGAATTAAAGATCACTAGTTGCTTTACAGCTCGGGTGACTGAGTTTAGATTTATGCATTTTAAAACATTTTGAGCATTTATTAATTGCCAAGAAGGAGATGAGGGTGGGGGTGGCAGGTGAGAGATGAAGTCTCTGTCACAAAGACCTTCTCTTCTAGTGTGTGATTCGGATGATAAATAAACATACACAAAACAACTTCAGATAGAGAGAGACTGAAGAAAATCAAGCAGTTGAAGAAGGGAAGAGGGTCGCCATATGGAGGGCACAAGAGCCACTTTGGATAAGACAAAAGAGGGGAAGGGCAGTGCATGATACTCTGAGAAACAGCTTTCAGGAGGAAGAATTAGCAAACATGGAGATGTCATGAGCAAAACGAGAATGGGGTGCACTGAAGGATTCCCAAGAAGGTCAGTGAAGCTTCTCCTATGAGAACAAGAGAGTCAGCAGCAAAAGACAGAGAGAGACACCAGGGGCTGAATAATGAAGAGGTTTAAAGGTTTGTCTAAAAGATTAATGGGAATACAGTGGAAGACTTTAAGTAGGAGAGTAACCCGACTTGAGCTAAGTTGTAAAAAGATCACTTTGGCTACTTTGGTGTGGAGCAGACTGCAGAGAAATCAGAGTGGAAGCAGAGACCATTTTAGGAGAAAATTATAGAGACGTGCGTGGTTTGGTCAGTGGGTTAGGGGACGAGACGTTCACACCATATTTTGAAAGAGGAGCTGACAGAATTTGGTGGTGTACTGAGGGAGGGTCAGCAAAATCAAGGTTGGCTCTTAGGTGTTTGACTCTAACAACCGAGTCAAGGAAGTAGATCTGGGGGAGACAATAAGAGTTATCTTTTGCTTATTAGACATCTAAGCAATAGGCAGTTGGATACATTAGCTGGTGATTATGAAAGAAGTGCAGGCTGGGGAAATAATTTGTGTAAGTCATAGGAATATAGTGAGAAGTAGAAAGCCAAGAGGGGGATTAGTCCTGGATCTGAGATACAGATTCAGTTAGAGCAGGGACTAGGTTTATCCTGGATAACTCCAGCATTAAGAAATCAAGAAGTGGAAAAACCTGTACAGAGCATGAGAAGAAAGCAGTCAGAGAGGCAGTTTCTAAGAGCTGAGTAAGAGGAAATTAGGAAATTAAGCATTGGAGAAAATATGGCTTGATCTAGGGTTAGGTTTAAAGACATCAATGATGACAAACTAATAGTGTGAGAACTATAGCATAATCTTGCACAATTACTAAAGCAAAACAATCCCGTGTAATGCCAAGTGCCTGCTGTCTTACAGCAGATGTTTTGGCAGCTGTCAAATCACACCAAGAAGGCCAATGGCTTCTCCGTATTCTACAGAGCTTGTCCTATTTCATATACAGGCTACAGCTTCCTGGAAACTATTAGATATCTGGCTCTCCATTGCCTTATGTGGGATTCTCCAGAAAGGAAAGGAAAGAAGAGGGGAGAGAAGGGAGAAGAAACAAATGTCTATCGAGGACCAACAGTGTGCCATGCATGATACTATGTGCTTTATGTATTTTATCTCATTTTTGCCCTTTTAACAACCCCATGAGGAAAGATTATTAATTTGCATTTACAGATAAGGAGCTCTGTGCAGAGAGAGGGTAAGCAAATTATCCAAGGTCAAAAACTTATTAGAGGCATTAATACTCATTGCTCTGACTCCTGAATCAACTTATGTCCACTGCATAATGTTACCTCTTTAATGTACTTATCTCATAAGACTTATATGCTAATATTTTTGCCTTAATATGAGGAAGAGAGATAATATCTTTCATTTATCAGTGATACAGTGTGGAGTTTTGTTTTCCCATCCAAATTGCAGCTTAGGAGGCATTCACTTTCCTGGAATTGGGCCTTTGGGACTGGGGTGATTTAGTGAGTGAGTTATATAAAAATATGCCTAGATTAGAGTAGGCTTGAGTCTCAATGTAATCATTTCACCTACAACATTGAAGAACTGTGGAGCTGTCACTATAAAATGCACTCTTTTCCAGTTTAATGCTATTCCTCGCCTCTCACCAGAGCATTTTTGACAGGAATAGGTCTATTTTAAAGTATCCAACTTAAAATTTTAACAAAGCCACAGTGTTCTAAGGATGATGGTTAATTTGAAAACTGAAGTTCATCTTGTAAAACTCTGAAAGATACTTCATAATAATTTCTCGTGAAATAAAAATTGGAAGCTTCTTAAGGGAATTGTGAAATGAGATTTCCTTTTGCAACAAAATGAGTGTCAAGTGGGATCAAAGATGATATTACCTGTCACTCCTGATGATATAGAGATAATAATATCTCTGGTCATAACAAGAATGTGGGGACTCAGTTACATTTATTTATGTAACTTTTTGAAATTCAGAAAGACTAAAATCGAGTGGGAAATCATCAAAGAAAGTTGGTCCAGGTTAAAAATCATCTTAGAATGTACAAAGGCAATTATTTCAATAATGCTTGGAATTAGTAGAAAAGTAGGGAAGAACATGAATTAGAAGCAGAACTTTGATTAGATGATATATCCAGCTCCGAGATGGCAAGACCATATCGGTTTTTACACAGCCTTTTCTTCTTGGCATACAGTAGGAATTCAGTAAATAGCCAAATGAATGGGAGGAGGAATGCAGCTCTTTTGAGTAAATGCATTAATATGGCTGAAAATAAATCCACCTCAAATAAAAAAATGTAGCCTTTTCAGTCAATAGAAACACATGGTAAGGCAAGATTTCCAAGTTCATCATCATGTGATCAGGCTGCTTGGGTGCCTCAAGCTAATGAGTGTTATAAGTTGTCTAGTTCACTTTCCTACTTAGGGGCACATCTCTGGTGATTGTGAGAACGAGGAAGGGAAGATCAAGAAAGGAACTTGGAGCCAGAGAAGAATGTCTAAGTGCTACATGAGAGTTGAGCAAAAGACCTAAAGGGAGCATTGATCATCTTTTACTTTATAAACAGAATGTACAGTCATGCTTTGCTTAATAATAGGGACAAGTTCTGAAAAATATGTCCTGAGGAAATTTCATTGTTGTGTGAACATGGCAGAATGTATTTACATGTACTTAAATCTACATGGTACAGCCTACTATACACCTAGGCTATATGGTATAGCTTATTGCTCCTAGGCTACAAACATGTACACATGTTACTATAATGAAGACTGTAGGCAACTTTAACCCAATGGAAAGTATTTATATATCTGAAAATAGAAAAGTTACAGTAATAATACAGAATTATAATCTTATGGAGCCACCACTGTATAAGGGTCCATTGTTGATTGAAATATGGTTATGCTGCTGATAATTGCACTTTATTAGAGGTATTAATCTACTAAAATTATACCTTGAAATGGGTAATAAAATAAAGTAAAAATGTATTGAATACTAAAGAATTTAAGTAATACCTTTTAACATTTAAAAATCAAGTTAAATATTCCTTTTTTTAAGATTTAAAAAAATCATCTACCAAAATTAAATGGAAATAATTCTAAATTTATAATAAGCCAACCCTTAACTATTTGTTAATCCTATCAAGATCCGTGCATAAATAATAGCCTAGGTGGGAAATAACAGGAACGATGCTGTTAAGCATTTCAGAATTAATTATTA
Source organism: Carlito syrichta (assembly GCF_000164805.1). Classification (NCBI taxonomy): domain Eukaryota; kingdom Metazoa; phylum Chordata; class Mammalia; order Primates; family Tarsiidae; genus Carlito; species Carlito syrichta. Next base: position 510,082 of record NW_007257423.1, on the reverse strand, counting down.
TTTAGAACGAGATTATTTTATTTAATTTCAGATTTTCTTTTTCTAAAGACTAAGTGTTAACATTTGCCATCTAATTCTTTTAATAATGTCACTAATTTCATTTTTTTATCACTGGCTTTAAAATATTGGAGATCATTTTTAAAAATTGACTATGTATCTACTCTATGGAGAATGTTGCTGAATCACTATTCCAGGTGATGCTGCAGGTAATGGTTGAAGCTTGCTTTATGCACAGCTCTGAAAGAAGTCTTTCTGATGCTGTCACAGTTTCTGCATTGGTCTTATGTCTCTTCTCTAGAGAATCTTTTAAACCCCCTGAATTTCCGAAATCTGTTTTTCCCGGGTTCCGTTTCTATATATCTTCATCTTTTCTGTCTAAAAACAATTCTGGAAGACTTATTAAGAATTAGTAGAACTGGTTTGCCTTCCTAGAAAAACTGTTTTTTTTTTTTTTAGCAAGGCTCTCTCAAAACCAAGGCAAAATAATAGAATGATTTTATTTCAGTGACTGTACAAGCTGCTCTTTTTACTGTCACTTTTTAAAACTGTGTCACAATATGAACAAAGCCAGCATGGTATGGGCTTCCTTTATCAGCAGAAAAGATGGACTGGCATTGTTTTTTTGTTGTTCTTGTTTTGTTTTTTTTAATAATAATGAAGTTTTATGATGGACAGATAGAGTATTGGGGAGATATTCTTGAGCTGGAAGGCTTATTAGAACTTCTTAGGCAGCTTTTTGGCAAAGAAATCCATAAAGATAGAGGTGAATGAAAGTGAATAAATCTATATTTTCATTTTAAAGTTCACTTCACATACTGTTGACAGAAGATGACAAATTGGGGTCCTGAAGAACATTCATCAACTGTATCAATCTGCCCTCATTTAACCAAAGTGCTATATTATGGGTTTGCTTTTAGAAGGGAAAATACTGGAATTGATGATTGCTTGAAGTCAAACGTTTTACATTAACGTGTTTTGGGAAAAGAAATACTAATTTCTGGTCAAAGTTTAGCTCTCTAATAATGGAATGAGGAGTCAGAATCTTTTTTTTCTTAGTTCAGGGTGACACCCCAAAACATTACAGCCAATTATTTTCCATAATTCCCTCAACTATCACTTGGTAGGGAGTGCCTCACTTCTTTACATATGGTCTCTAGATGGACTCAACTTTAACCAATATTTTAAGACATGCTCTTTTATTCTCTTCCAATGACTATTTCACATAGTTGAACCTCAAAGCACATGCCACCAGTGACCCTGAGAACCAACTAGTTTTTCTGGATATATATATATTTTGCTCTTAAATGCTTCTGTCGGTCAGATATATTTCTATTTCTCCATCAAATGTGAGTTTATATTTCGTAAACTCAAAGGTAGACATTTTAAAAACATTTGTGTCCTTTCTAAAATTGGGCATGTTTTATAATAAACAATGGTAGCTGATATTTGATGGAAAATTATATCTCATTTTATACGTGCTACTTATGCTATATTTATTTCAAGTGTTACAATATTGATCTTGTCTCGTAACTTTTTATGTTTTTCAAATTTAGACTTTTCTTAGTTGTTTTCATTGCTAAACCTAACTGCAGACTTGCTGCCAATCATTAATAAGTGTAGTCAGGCTCCTCTGAACTTTTTTCTTGACTAGGCCTCAACCTTGGCTGGGACTACAAACTCCAGCATATTTTGTATACTGTCCATCCTGACCCTTCTCCTTCACCACACTAAGAGACTTGAATAAACATTAGCACAGTTTCTAACAGTTCAAGGCAGAGTTCCTGAGGTGACCTAGACATATTGCTCACTCCTTAAAGTTCCTGCCTGAGAAAACTTAGCATTGCTAAAAGAAATTACTATTTGTTCCAGTCAAAACCTGACTATAGACCCCATGACCTCCTTGTCTTATAATATTTACTTTAGAAAATTTGCAATTGTAAACTATTTTTTATCTCTTTAAGATGGAAATCATCTACAGTCCAGAAATGTCTTTATCAAAGACCTGGGAACCAGTCCTATGAAGCGTATTTATCAAGACCTCTCAATCTCTGTGGAAGGGTAAGAGTCTCTGATAGACACCAGTCAGCAAACACTGATGGCCTAAATGCACGGGCCACCTCCCCAACAATACCCATTCAGTCCCTTTCCTGTAGCACACTGAGATCTTAAAAGGCCTCCTGCCTTTTGTTTCAGCGGAGTTGAGCTCAGTTTATATTGAAGTGTCTCTCTCTTACACAGTAGTTTGAGTAAAATCTATCCTGCCATTTTTTAACAATCTTCCATCAAGTACTTTCTTCTGGATGGTATAGATACGTCTAGGATCTCCTGATTAATGAGTACATTTCTGTGTAATGTTTTTTAGCATATTTTATTTTTTTTAAGTATTTATTTATTTATTTTCCGAGTTGGAGTCTCACTCTGTCACCCAGACTAGAGTGCGGTGGCATACTAACAGCCACCCCAGCATCGACCTGCTGGGCTCCAGTGATCCTTCTCCCTCAGTCTTCCAAGCTGCCGGAACTACAGGCGTGTGCTACTATGCCTGACTAATTTTTTATTTTGTTATGGAGACAAGGTCTTGCCAAGTTGCCCCGGCTGATCTCGAACCCGCGGGCTCAGGTAATCCATTCGCCTCAGCCTCCCAAAGTACTGGGATTACGGGATGAGCCACCAAGCCTGGTCAATTTATTTTATTTTAAAGATGTGGGGCCCAACACAGGATCAGGTAGACAAGTATTCATCATATAGGTGAAGTTTGGGCCTCCCGTTGGTCCCCATTTGGCCTGGTTTGAGAACAGGTACTTTAACATTTATATTATAACTAAGGCCGTTCTCAAAGCCTGAAGAACAAGCTTCATTGAAATGTTTCCTCTTTAAAAATTTTCCATCTTTTGTTCTCTAGCTTTACTGAGGTATAATTGGCAAGTAGTAATTGTATATAATCAAGGTGTACAGCACAATGCTTTGATCTATGTATCAAATATACATTGTAAAATGATTACCACGATCAAGCTAATGAACATATCCATCACTTCACATAATTACTTTTTTGGTGTGTGGCGAAAGTGTGCTCTGTTTTTTTCAAAGGACTTTTCTACTCATTAACTCATTTTATCCTCACCCCATTAGGTTGAGAGTTACGATACCCTGTCTCAGTCACAGATAAGCAAATTGCTGTGTGGCTGTGAAGCCTGTGCTATTAGTACTTGACCTTATGTCATGATCTCCAGGGGCAACATACTGCTCGGATGTCCCAAGTATTGCTTGTTTTAAAGACTACTCAGAGAATTCATAAGCGTGATCAAGGAAAGTATCAGCCTATATAGGCACGGACATTTTTCCTTAGGAAAACATCCCTATTGATTTAATTAGTTAGTACCCTGAGCGTAATTGAATGGTGCTTTACTGTCTCAGACCACCAAAGTTTATAGATATAAAATCACTGTTTAGACGGAAATGCATTTATTCAAGCCTCACTTAGACTTCCTATCTTTGCCCTCGTGTAGTTCTTTCCTTATTCGAATTGAAATTGGAGTTGGTTTTTAAAAAATTGAATATATGCTCCCAAGTGTGTCTCATCATTCCTCTTGGGGCCATCACAACAGCTGGAGGCTGAGCTGTGAAAAAGGAAGAAACAGAAGAGGGGTTATATACTGTAGTCATGATTGTTGCCCATACTAAAACAAAACTGTTCTTGGTGCTTGAGCAGTCTAGTATTTTGGCAAAGACGAACAGTGTTGTTTTGCCTGTCAGGGAAAAAAAACGACAAAAAGATTAAGTAAAGCAAACCAATATTTACCAGGGAGGATAGCGTAAGTCTGTCAAATTCAAGAGCTTTGAATTTTTGGGTAATCTGTTTATAGCATACATTTTAGTGAAATGGGGCAAAAAAAAGTCTTGTGCTATTTATTGTATTTACCTATTGAGATAATGGAACTCATTGTGTATTTACACACGTGACCCATGATTGACAAGCCTCTCTTTTCATCAGTAAAAAAGTACTTTTTAAAAAAGTGTAGCATGGTTGTCTAACGGAGGCTCTTTCCTCACATAACTAATGTGCTCAGCTCAGCAACATTTGATAAATGCCAGTGGCTGTATTAAGGTTCCCCAGTGATTCACCACCAGTAGGATAAATCTAGATACACAAGAAGAGATTGTGGGTTGGCTCACATGATTATGGAGGCTGAGAAGTCCCACAATATGCCTTCTTCAAACTGGACATCCAGGAGAGCTGATGATGTTGAGAAAGAGGGAATCCAAAGGTGTGAGTCCTGGAATCCAAAGACCACCTGAGAAATCAGACATGCCATTGTCCAAGAGCAGAAGTTGGGAGTGCCAGCTCAAGAAGAGATAACTTTCCCTTCTTCCATCTTTTTATTCAATCTGGTCCCCAGTGAACTGGGTGCTGCCAGCCCACTTTGGTGAGGGTGGATCCTCTTTACTCAGTCTAGTAATTCAAATACTCATCTCTCCTGGAAACACTCTCACAGACACACTGAGAAATAATTTTTAACCAGCTACTGGGGTATCCCTTGACACATAAAATTAGGCATCCCTGTGGCTAACCACAGTCAATAGGAGTGAAATTTCAGCATATCACTGCTTGGGTTTCTCTCATTTGACCTTTGTGCTTTGCCCATATAACTAGGTCCCCAACCCGTGCCATCAGGGAGATGTACCCTGAATTCACATTTTTGTGAGGGAGGATGTGAATTTCAGAATTGCTGTGATCTTAGACTACTAATTGTTTCAAAAATACAATATTAAAACGTTACATTCTTTAGTCCCGGTTTGCAAACAGGTATTGTGATTACTTGCTACAGGTCTCAGCGGAATCACCAAAGGATTTAAATGTAAAACAGCTTTGTTTTAAATTCCAATTGAGAAATTAATAAAATGTATGAATTTGCAAAACGATAGTAATTTCCTTTTTTATTTTTACAATCACAAACTTATTTTTTATCACCCAGGACGATATTAGCTGAAGGATCAAAAATTACTAGGAGAGTAAAAATAACTAATCAGGGACACTAAAGGCATAGATAATAAGTAAAAGAAATGCCATGTAATAATCAATTTTAAAACTTTGGCTTCTTGTGGAAGATTCTGCTATATAACCATATCTAACTTGAAAAATAGGGCTTTTCAATCTTTTTATTTTTGAGCACGAAAAAAAGACTTGCAAATGATATTACGTGCACAATGAGCATAAGAAACTTCCATTAATATCAAGGGCTACTATCTACCCTCAATTAGCACATGTAATCCCTTCAGGAAGTAATATGCTAGTCCTTGCCCTTAGATGATCAGATCAGTCTTGCCTTGCGAATGAATACCTCGTGATACAGTTTGAATCTTTATTTAAACTTTCATTGGAAAGGTATAATATGTAAAAATAAAAAAGGGAGTCAAAAATATATTAAACATTGAACAGTTTAGCTTTTGCTAACAAAATTTTGATTGTAGAGCTATTGAATTAATTACGCTTAGAGGATTATATGCTAACATATCAACTTGAAATGCTAAACTGCAAATTCATGAAGATAGAATAATTATCTTGACTGAATCATCTCTAAAGCATTACTCCCAAAATATCACAGCATTGTCAACATCTTGAAAATATATTGTTACAGTGTAGTGATTATAAAGTGGAAACGGAAGGCCAGGTGCAAGGTGCAAATTTAAATGAGAAATCAACCTCAATTGCTCATGTTGATATAAAACTTTCTGGAAAATGTATTTGTCCTTGAAAAAATGACTTATGTAGGTAGATCTACAGGATTGAAAAATTTGAAATCTCTTTCAAATATGCCTGAGTTTGAAATATTGTTTGAATATCTGAGTTTTCTAACATAAATTATTCATGGTAAGATTAATAATATATTATGCCTATAAATATTACTCATTCTAAATGAAGAGAGATTTTATTCTATCAGAATATTGCTTACATCTGAAGGGTTGAAAGACAGCCGTTCACCATTGGTATGCTATGTTAGAATCAGAGTGGTCACATAAAAATTCAGTTTTCTGATTATTTTATCTACATGGCTAAACCAAAAAACAAAATATGAAGAAGTGATGCTTAAGTTTTTATCTTCGCATTATTTATCTTTAAATAGGCAAATATTTATTGTCCAAATTTTTATAACATTTAATATATGTGTACCTTTTTTTTTTTTTTTTTTTGAGCTGGAGTCTCACTCTGTCGCCCAGGCTGGAGTGCAGTGGCACGCTCATGGCCACCCCAGTGTCGACTTGCTAGGCTCCAGTGATTCTTCTGCTTCAGTCTTCTAAGTAGCCGCAGCTACAGGCACACGCTACCGTGCCCGACTAATTTTTTTGATTTGTTATAGAGATAAGGCCTCGCCAAGTTGCCCGTGCTGGTCTCGAACCCACCGGGCTTAGGCGATCCACTTGCCTCTGCCTCGCAAAGTGCTGGAATTACAGGCTGAGCCACCGAGCCCGGCCATATGTGTACCATTCTAATCAACAGACATTGTCTTGGACATTTATGTATTCTGTTTTTTAAATTTCCATAGGAATGATATCTTTTCCATGGAAATAAAAATTTATGGTTTTAACTTTTCTGCTAAAGGTTTTAAAGTGGGACTTTGGGAATATTTTTTTCCCTGAATCTTTAAAATTATTTTTAAAAATTTAAAGTTGTTTGTTTAAAATGATTTAAGACTAAATACAAATGTGGCAATAAAGATAACATACAAATTTTATTTTTACATGGCATTATGTTTTTATTAACAAAAAGTGATCAGATATTTGTAAAAATTCACATAAAGATAAACCATTCAATAGATCTGAAGTAGAAAACACCATCGAGTAATCAATGTTCTAATAATCAGAAGGCTTATGCAATTGTGCCAGGAATAAAGCATATCACTAAATGATCTATATTTTTCTGATTAGCACAAGGGTCCTGAGTAAGTGATACTGAAATGACTCTTTTTTATGTCCAAGAAGAATACATTCATCAGTCATGGTCTAATTCATTCATTAGACATCGTGTTCTGGGAGAATTTGTCCAATGTCTATTTATGATCCCAATACTTATCACACAAGTGATTCCCCCGTGCCTCCTTTTTGGGATGGTAAACCAATGATGCTAGCAAATTGTTACTGATGTCTGCTGTTCCTAAATAATTCACATTAGGATCTGTTTGTAGCTTTTACAGAATAATAAGTACATTTATTAGAACACAGGGAATACAAAATGCTTGCTCGTCATTTGGGATTCTGAACACTGACATACTTCTAATAAAATGAATTTTATATTAGTACTAGTAGGCTAACTACAGTCACAAACAACTGCCAAATCTCATAGGATTAACAGTGAGAAATAACAAAACGTTTGTTGCTTTCTCAAATTTCAGTTTAGTGTTAATGAGCGGGGGAGTTCTTCTCTGTGCAGTTTTACGGGATCTTTTATATCTTGTGATGCTTCCATCTGGTTCACCATGCCTCCAAGGTTGCTGCAGGAGAGGAAGAAGATAGAGAATACAGAATCTTGACCAGACAGACCTGGACGGGTACACATCTCTTCTACTCATTTGCCACTAGCTAGAATTTAGTCGTATGGTCATGCTATTTGCAAAAAACCCTGAAGAGGTAGTATAACTGTGCACCAAAAAGAAGTGAAAATCTGCTTATAAATATTGAATCAGGTTCTGCCAAACCTGCCCTTCAAATCTTCAAACAGCTCTTCTACTCTTCTTCCCACACATAGAACACAATCAAAATCTCTTTCAGGGAAACAAACTAGACAGTCACTTAGTCATCAAAGCTCGCTCTCTCCATCAGATGCAGAGGTGGCTCCTTGAAGTGTGGCGTAAAAGCAAAAGATTAAGTTATCAATTGTTCCATCCATCCCCTCAACAGTAGGTGGAAAAGACATAGGATAATTGCAATAAAAGCTCTCATTCTAAAGAAGAAGTACTGTTCTGCAGTTTTTCTGGAATCTTGTGATCCTGTGAGGGTGGGTCTTGTAAGTGGGAGCATTGTTCTGATTGGCTATTGGCTCAATTATTTGGGAGGAACGACCTGATTTTCTTTTTTGTCCTGTTGCTTCATTTTTCCAGGTATCCTGGCTCTTTTATCTCAGTGTGGGGTGAAGTTTTTTCTTATTTCTTATTTCTTTATTATCTTTGGCCACATGTGAAGTGGGCATTGGGGAATATTCCCTGTTAGGGAGTGTATAGATTTTGGAGTTTATTTCTCATTTGTAGAAGGTTGGAGTCCAAGAGTTGTTTTAACTTTTGAATAGTCTAAAACAAATGTTTTGGTTCAACTTTCTGTTTCCTTTCAAATATAATTCCTGAGAAAACTTCTTATCTATTTGCTTTCAGTGAGTTACATTATCAGCAACCACACCTAATGTTCTTTTCTAGACTCAGCTCTCTAATTGCTGGCTTCCCTCCTTCTTTCCTTCCTTAGAGTTTTACATTCAAGAAAGATGAGAAAATTTTGTGTCCTTCCGTCCTTCCTCCCTTCCTCCCTTCCTTCCTCCCTTCCTTCCTCTGTCTCTCTCTTTCTCTTTCTTCATTCCATCATTTTCTGTTCTTCACACTTCTTTTTCTCAACATCATTGTGGCTACCCAGGACTATTTATTAGACCAGAACAGGAGGTTCACACCCTTAATCTAATCTTTGCTTGAGTCATTTAATTCAGCTGAGACCTTTGTTTTTGAAAGCCTTTTACTTTTTTATTTTTATTTTTTGGGTGAAGTCTCACTCTGTCACCCAGACTGGAGTGCAGTGGCATGCTCCCAGCCACCGCAGCCTCGACCCACTGGGCTCCGGCAATCCTTCCGCCTCAGCCTTCCAAGTAGCTGGAACTATAGGCGCGCGCTACCAAGCCTGGCTATTTTTTGATTTATTGTAGAGATGAGGTCTCGCCAAGTTGCCCAGGCGGGTCTCGAACCCGCGGGCTCAGGCAATCCACTCACCTCAGCCTCCCAAAGTGTGGGATTACAGGCTGATCCACCGAGTCTGGCTTGAAAGTCTTTTAAATCTCAGCTCATAGCTATTTGAAATTCCGAAGCAGTTAGCTTTTCCAACTCTTCAAAAATCCAAATTTTGGACTGGAACTCTCTTTTACTTCTGCTTGCAAATTATCTGACTCTTTTCTGAACTTATCATTTCCTAGCAATACTCAGCCAAAACACTAAGAGTAGGAAACATGGTTTATAATCTCTCACCCAAGTTATCACAAATGATGTTTTTACTAAATATTTGACAATGCATAACATAACATGGATCATGGTTGTTCCAGCCTCTGATACCGATTTGTTCACTACTCACCAGTCCCGTCTCCCACCCCACCAGTAAACTAATGCCGCATATTTTTGTTGTTAAGGCAGTACTCTTTATCAAGGGAGGTAAAGCATTTGGGCACACGATCTTCCCATGGCCAACTAATTTTGTCTCATAAGAAATAGCAAAAGGGGATTAACAACCTCTCCCCTTTGAAGCAGTTACATGGTTGTAGACAAGACCTCTTTTTTGCCTACTCAGAAACTGGGACTTCTAAACACTCACACATTTCTGAAAACAAAGAAAAGTAGAAAACCGAGATCTTTGTAGTGCAATCTAAAAATTTAAAAAATCATTGTGTAGAGAATAAAGGAACAGTAGAAAAATCTTTTTCACTGACCTCTCTCTTTTGGCACTTAAAATGTCCTTTTCATTACTTATTTTAAAAGAAACAAATTAGGACTGGTTCAGAGGAGGGAATTATACCTGATTGTGTCAAGGTCTTAAAGCACATAGGATGTAGGTTTTTAAGTGGCAGAAAGGATATAAGGCATACATTTCTTTTCTTACATGGTTTCCTTGAATGAGGTGAGATAGAAATATCTGTTTAGTGGGAGATTATTGTTAAATTTTTTTTTTTAGAGAAATGGTACAGTTGTCTTTACTTAAAAGTTGGTACCACATTTGGTTAGAACAGGATGCAGGATGGAGCTGTTGTGAGGAGAAATTGGGAGGTGGGAATAAACCTGGTTATTGGATGGCACTCATAACTGATCCAGTTTTGGTCCTGGTCATTCAATCCTTTGGGTACTGTGTAAAGATCAAAATGATGTGATTACAGATCTCAATTCAGATGAGACATCAACAAGGATGAGTCAAAGATGAGACTTTTGAGAGTCCTAGCATAGAGATGGGACATGCCGATGGCGAATTTCAGAATTCAGGGAGGCAGTGGCAGGAATTGTGTAGTGCAAGGTTATGGACCCTAGGAGAGGGTGTGAAGTGTAAGAACAGCAGTAAATGATTCTGAAGTTTGAAAATTGGATGTCATCTTTGTTTTAACTCAATCTTACTTTACAAAAGATTAATTGCAGACTGTCTATCCTACTTCTAAACTTTCCTTCCTTCAAATATGTTGTATTTTCATTATCCCTGGTTTACATGAGAGCTGTTTAATGGTTTCTCTGCATTCATTTTTCTGACATCTAAATCATTTTTCAACATACAAGATAAATTTTAAAAAGCTTGAAACTTATCATATCTCTTGTCACCTTAGGACCCTACAAAGTTTTCTCATTTTTTTTTGAATCTAAGGTTCAAAATCCCTTTTTTTGAGGATCCAGGATGTGTCCTTTTTCTTCCTTTTTAGCTTACCTGTACCATTTTCCTCTTTGTTCTCTCTACCTCATTGGGGTTAGATGCCTTTCAGTTCCTCAGAACTACTTTTCCTTCTCCATTCCACTCCCCTTAGGTATTTCACACTTGCTTTTGCCTCTGCTTGGAACATTTAAAAATCGATTCCCCTCTCTCCTTCTCCTTCTCATAACACTCACCATACTACTTGTTTAACATGGGGAGAAACATTCTATTTGTTTTCTTGGCTACTGATCCCCTGCAGAGTCTCTCATAGTGACTGGCAGATTAAAATGGTTTATTGTTAATCTTTAAATACTTCTATTTTTGAATGAGTGAGAAAATGAATGATGGAGTTACTGAGGATTCGGCAGGACTTGTAAAACTACCTTCTATTTCAGGATTGAGAGGGCTTGTTTGATACTATTCAGCAATGAGTTCATTAGGGGAATTCTACCTGAACATAATTGCTAAATGAGAAAAAAAAAAAATCTCCCTTTAAACAACTAAACTAAGATGAGTTTAAAGTAGACTTCCTTCTAGCTCCATTAATTCATTCAGATTCCTATGTTGTCTATGATTGTTGAGTCAGGACTGTCAGGGGTCTCAGATTGTACTCTACTGGCAAGTTAACCAGTTAGCCTGACACAATTTTACAGACATTTACTGACAGAAAACATGAGCATTCTGGGTCAGAAGCAAGCACAGCTTATTATTATATTCATGACAAAAGCTGCAGCTAGAGCAGTATCTTGCATCAATTCTCTGAGCTCCAATCCCTACAGGGTGATGTGTTGAAGACCAGACAGTACCTGCTATGCAGTGGGGTGCATTGCAAAGAGGAGCCTGGAGTTCAGGAGACTCTCATCATATATAAGACTGCTGGTGACCTGTCCATTCTTTTCTCCAGAGAGAGGAGACAGAAAGGACAGAGAGGTGGGGGGCTGGGATGGGAATTGATCTCATCTTTATTCTGGAATGTAAGAAAATATTCTCCGAGCACAGGGTTGGGGAGACTTTGCGATCTTTTCTAGAATGTCTTCTGGGAGAAGGATATCAAACTGTTTGTATCATAGTGGTCAAGAAATAACTCTGCCCTCTGACAAGGAGGAAGATGCTCTCTCTAGTTTCCAAGACTGTCCTTTTGCTCAGAGGACCAGGACCATAGAGAAATGTGAGCTATTTATAGAGAACTATCTCCCAGCAATGGCTATTGTCCTAAATAACAACTTAGTGGATATTACTGAAGTTAAAGAACCATTGCCCCTTCCTTTGATGCCCATCTTCCATCCACAGCTGATGTCCAGTTGACTGTGATGCGAGCAGTTGTACTCAGGTCATTTATTCCTTCTCTTTTAATAATCACCTCAGACCACGTTATCTGTGTACTCAGGAACTCTGAAGATCTACCTTGTCAAGAACCAAACATAGACTGCCTTCCAGAAAAGTCCCTCCAGTTTCTGAACCTCCCTTTCCTTCCCTTCTGTGCATTACACTTTATAGAGCTGTGTGGCTAGATTCCTCAGAGCACAGTGTTTTTGTCTGCTGCACTAATGGAGGCTGAAGTGTCAATTAGTGTTAGTGGCTTTCAGTATCATTTCTCCTTCATCTCCTATTTTATTAACGCTGTTTAAGTGGTTGAATTCAAAGTCATGACCACCTGGAGAGTTTAGGTTCTAAAGACTAGGTGGAGAGATAATTTGAGAAGGATATCACAGGAGAATAAGCAAACCCTACTTTTGTAAGTTAGGGGACTGTTTTGTAAACATTTTTGTGCATTTACCCTCGACTGATTTAAACAAAATTTAAATGTTTACTCTTAACGTATGCATTTTTGAAATTAACACATGCAATTTCACCTATCTATTACAGAAATTATGAAACCTCAAAAATAAAATTAAAAGATGAGATAAAAGTGACTAAAAATAGAAGTTTTAATTTTTTTCACAAAACACAATAGAAAATCTCGTACATGCCACTTTAAAGGCCACTGATTTAGCATTAATAGATGTTGAATGGTACATTATTAGTCAAGGTTCTCCAAGAAAAAACAATTAGTGGGAGGTGTGTGTGTGTGTGTGTGTGTGTGTGTGTGTGTGTGTGTGGTGTGTGTATCTATATCTATATCTATCTATCTATCTAGAGAGATACTTGCTATAAAAATTGGCTCATATAATTGTGAAAGCTTATAAATCCAAAGGTCTGCAGCAAGTAAGCTGGAAATCCAGTAGAGCTGACGGTGTAGCTCCAGCCTGAAGTCTGTCAGGCTCATGACCCAGGCAGGGCCAGTGTCTCAGTTTGAGACTGAAGACAGGAAAAAGCCAATGTTCCAGTTTGAATATTGTCAGTCAGGAAGAATTCTCTCTTACACAGGGAAGGATCAAACTTTTTGTTCTATTCAGATCTTTAACTGATTGGATGAGGCCCACTGGCATCATGAAGGGCAATCCACTTTACTCAGTCTACTAATTTAAATGCTAATTTAATCCCCAAACATCCTTCTTTAGTTTGGGGATATATTTTTTGGTTTTTGTCCCCACTAAATACCCATGATGTTGAGATTGGGTCCCTAGTATGGAAAAGTTGGAAGGTGGGGCCTGGAGGGAGCTATTTGGATCATGGGGATAGAGTCTTCATGAATGGTGCTTTTCTAGCAGTAGGGAGTTGTGCTTTTGAGAGACTGGATTGGTTCTTGGTGGAATGGATTAGTTTCTACAAGAGTGGGTTATTATGAAGCCAGGACATCTCTCAGGTTTGGTCTGTCTTTCCAGGTGCCTGCTTCTCCTGGGACTTTCTCTACCGTGTTTTGGTGCAGCACAAAACCCTCACCAGAAGCCAAGCAGATGTTGGCACCAGGCTTGTTGTACAGGCCTGCAGAATTATGAGCTAAGTAAACCTCTTTTCTTCATAAATTACCCAGCCTCAGGTATTTCTTATAGCAACACAAAATGGACTAAGACACATCCTCACAGAAACACCTAGAATAATGTTTGACCAAATAACTGGGCACCCTGTGACCAAATCAAGGTGACACATAAATGAACTATCACTGATGGGTTCTTTTTGAACTTTTATTATGAAAAAATCTAAAACATGTAAAAATAGGTAGCCTAATAGTATGAACACATAGTTTCATTTCAGTGTCAGCAACTGTCAAACTATAGACAATTATATTTTATCTATAACTCCATGTTATGTCCCACTTCCTTACTATTTTGAATCAAATTATAGATGTCACATTATTTAAAGAAATTCATTACTCAAGATTTATTTTTGTTCTTTCTCTTTCTGTTTCTCTCCATAAACAGTGATTTGGATTTTCTACTCATTAACTAAGAGTGGCTCAACTAGAAAAAAAATAGCTCAAGACAGAAAACTAGCGAAGGAAATTGGTGAAAAATAATTGCCTTCTAGATATAATGCACGAAGGAAAAAGAAGTATCAACTGAAGTTTGAAGAAAAAATGAGTGACAAAGACAAAAGCTGAAATCCCAAAGCAGTTAGTTAAGATTAAAAAAAAAAGAGTTTCTAACACTATATAGCGGAATTAAATATGCTTTACCCAAGCGTATTTGTTAAGCATATGTATTAAGCACATCTTAATCGAACCTGGGAAAGTGAAATCACTGATGCATAGAAGAAATGTAAAAATCCAGAAAAGTTTTGGAGATTCTGAAGAGAAAAATGGTAAGGAGATGAATCTATGCACTACTTGTATATAATAGAGAGGGCTAAACATAGAGCTCTAAAGTAGATGCAAGTTGTGCTTCTAAACATGAATTCAGATTAACTCATTCAAATGAATAACAATTAAAGATATAACTGAAAAAAAACTTCCTGGAATTACAAAAATTATGGGAATATGTTAATCAAATGCCTCAAGGAATAAATGAAAAACGACCCAAAATTAGAGACATTAGAACGATGTTTTTTCCTTATAATGATAAAGAAAACATGCATACAAGTAAAAGCAATTTATCTCCAGGTAATAAGAGCAGACTGCCTTCTAAATTTTTCTAACTGACATTAGATGCCAATAAAATCAGAATGTTGTTTATAGAGTTTTGAGGGAAGAAAATTTGAAATCCAATGATTTCCTAACAATAATATATTTAAAAAAAAAATTAGGCCAGTCATGGTGACTCACATCTGTAATCCCAGCACTTTGGGAGGCCGAGGTGAAAGGATTGTTTGAGCCTAGGAGTTTGAGACCAGTCTGGGCAACATAATGAGACCCCCCCCACCAAAAAAAAAAAAAATTAGGTCAGGTGTGGTGGTGGACGCCTATAGTCCCAGCTACTTAGAAGGCTGAGGAGTAACGATGGCCTGAGCCCTGAAGTTTGAGTCTACTTGAGCTGGGATCACAATACTGCACCACAGCCTGGGGACAGAGTGAGACCCAATTAAATAATAATAATAATAATAATAATTAGAAAGGCTGGTCTAATCACCATGGAAGAAAATTTTAAAATTTTTAAAAAGACATTGATTTTTTAAAAAGCTGCCACCAGATGGCTTTATTAGAATTCTTTTTTAAACTTTTAAGATAATTTTCACGTAAGCTATTTTAGAGGGTAGGAAATAAATCTTTCCAATCTCTATTATTAAGCTAATATGATTCTAGTTCTAAATCTGATGAAATGCTCACTTCCAAATGCTATTGAAAAATGTTATAAATACATATGTGGATAACCTAAATAAAAGAGTCACAAATAGAATTTGATACTACAGGATAGAAAATGATCCACTGCTACTAAGTACACTGAAGATTATGTGAATGGCAGATTATGTGAAGACCTTTATTTACCTGGAAACTATAACAAAGAGTCCTTTTTATTCTGAGTGATTTAAAAGTCAGTGTAAAGGCTATAAGGCAACAATACAGAAAATTTGGGAAAAAAAAATAAAACTGCCTCTAATACCTATACATCTTTTGACATTTTTTCTTTGTATGTTTCTAATTGTGTAACACCACATTTTAAATAAAAGCTAAATTGCAATTTATTGGTTAGTATGATTTGACATTTTAATATTCATCCTGCTGTGTTTAAGCAATCATTGTCTTGTATTGGCTGAAGTTTATGTTAGGCTTTACAATATAGATTAACAACATTGATGACTACTGAATGAAACCTTTAAGCGCTTTAGAGGCATGACTATCCATGCCAGTTACTGTTTTGGTCATGTAGTGGTATTCAGGCTAATATTCCTACACAAAACTGCTTTATAGTGAAGACTCTGGCACCTCATTCATATCAGAGGATCTCTCTTTAAGCTGAGAGATCTTCTTGATAAGTAGTTTTTACTCACTATTAAACTTTATTTTAAATGTCACACCAAAACTGACCATCTCTTCTTTTTCATGGGTTGAGGTTTCAAATTCATTGACAGTTTTCTGTTACAACCCTTCTGGTCAGTAAGCATTTATTGACTATTCACTTTGCCAGCTGGTTACTGACCTAAATTTTCCAATAGCATACCGTGACTTTCATATGTCTAACACTTCTTTTAAAATCACTAGTAAAGGCCCGGCTCCATGGCTTATCCTGTAATCCTGGCACTCTTGGAAGGCCGAGGTAAGTGGATTGCCTGAGCCTGCAGGTTCGAGATCTGTCCAGGCAACTCGGCGAGACCTTGTCTCTATAATAAATAAAAAATTAGCTGGGTGTGGTATCGTGCACCAGTAGTTGCGGCTACTTGGAAGGTTGAGGCAGAAGGATCACCAGAGCCCAGCGGGTCGACTCTGGGGTGGCTGTGAGTGTGCCATTGCACTCCAGCCTGGGGTGACAGAGTGAGACTCTAACTCAAACAAAACAAACAAACATGAAGTCACTAGTAAATGTGAAGCACCTGCCCCCTGTTCGTGATGATCTGCAGCACCACCTAAAATTATTTTGTGTGCCTTGTCAAGCTGGATTGTGATTGTCAGTACAGCAAGGAAACTGGACTGAGTTGGGGGAATAGTACTTGGAAATCATATAGAAACAAATAAAGCAGGGTAGAGGTGGAATCTTAGAACTAGAAAGGATTTTCTAGAGCACATCTTATTTCATGGTTAAAGACACAGAGTAGCAAATAAGTGACTTGCAAGAGGCACTGTAGCTTAATGGTTGTCTTACTCTGTTTGGGCTGCTGTAAGAAAATACTGGGTAATTTATAAATTAAAAAATATCTCTTACAGTTCTGGAGGCTGGGGTACAAGATCAAGGCACCAGCAAATTTGGTGTCTGGTGAGGGCTTGCTCTGCTTCAGAGATGGCGCCTGCTTGCTGAGTCCTCACATGGAGGGAAGGGCAGAAGGGCTTTTAAAAGAGGACATACAGGCTCCCTCAAGCCCTTTTGTAAGCTCACTAATTTCATTCATAAGAGAAGAATCCTCATTACCTAATTACCTTGTAAAGGCTCCACTTCCAAAAGCTATTGCATTGGAAACCAAGTTTTAACATGAATTTTGGAGGAACAGAAGCATTCAAACCATAGCAGTGGTTAAGAGTTCGCTGGGTCACAGCCAGGCATGGTGGCTCAAGCCTGTAATCCCAGCAATATGGGAGGCCGAAGCGAGAGGATTGCCTGAACCCAGGGGTTCAAAACCAACCTGGGCAACTTGGGGAGACCTCGTCTCTACAATAAATCAAAAAATTAGCCAGGTGTGGTAGCGTGCCCCTGTAGTTCCAGCTACTTGGAAGGCTGAGGTGGAAGGATTGCCTGAGCCCAGCAGGTCGAGGCTGCGGTTGTTGTGAGTGTGCCACTGCCTTCCAGCTTAGGTGACAGAGTGAGATTCCAACTCAATAAAAAAAAAAAAAAGAATTTGCTGGGTCCAACCCTGGCTCAGTCTTTTCCTATCACAAGCAATAACTAGCAAGTGATTGAACTTCTTGGAGCTTTAGGTCTCCTATTTACAGTATGAGGTTAATAAGGAACATGTGTTTCTTAGGGTTATATGAAGATTAAATGAGTTACTACGATTAAAGTATTTAGAACAGTGCCTGGCACACAGTAAGTACTTTAACTTTTTAAAAATAAGTTAATTAGAACAAGCTAACCATGGTTTTGGGAAGTTTCCAGGCTTTCTTCTCCCATCACTACAATTTCTGAATGAAACAGAAGTCAGCAATGCAACAGAAATAAATAGCTCAGAAATCACAAAAGGCGAGTGTATGGGGGGTGAGGGAAGGGCTCATTGTCAGTATCAATGAGAACTAAGGGAACACAAGCAAGCTCATCCTGATCGAGGCAGTGCAAGCGCCCAACTGAACCCTGGATCCAGCGCTGCCTATAACACTCTGATTGTCTTTCACAACTCTCAGCAGCAGGGCTTCTAATCTGGAACATCATGGGTGGCAAATCACATGGTCAGTTCATAGTGTCAGATCTTGAACTGTCAGCCAAGAAAGAAAGGGCGAGAAAATGATGAGGCTTTCAAGGATGCTACTGACATATTCAGAATACGGAGTAGGAGAGCATCATAAACTATCTGAAAGTTTGGATGGTACTAAGATAAAACAGGATACGTATTTATAAAACTCAGAGGTTTTCTTTATTTTAGTTTTATAATTTTTTAATTTTAAAGATGTGGGGTACAATTCAGGGTTAGGTATACAAATGTTCATTATGTGTCCCTCCTGGCAGATTCCCACTACTGCCAATCCTTTTCTTACAGTATTATGATAATTGTTCAAGGTTCGCTTATGAGCAAAAACATGTGATACTCAGTTCTTTGTTTTTGTGATACATCACTCGGTATTATAGACTCTAAGTCCATGCAGGTTGCTGTGAAGTTCATAATTTTAATTTACTAATTTGTACTGCATATCTCTAAGAGCATAAAAAGGTTTGGCCACAAAACCTTTTTTTAAGCAGAGTGTCTTGTGATATAGAGAGATATTTTGGAAATACTACCATAATTAAGATATCCTCTATAAATATAATAATTGATTTCAAATCTATAAAATTCTACTAAAACATGGCAAGTGAAATTTTGATTAAATTATCACAACTAAAAAAGAAATGTTACTATTAATGTTAATTAATTAATTAGTTAATTTGTAAGGCGAGTCATCATTCAAACAAGAGTCACACTGTGAAATATTTTCTAATTATCTGCTAAACTTTAACAGGCCTTATAAATTTTTCATGTCAAAGCACTATTATTAAATCTAATCAAATATCAAGTTTTCTTCATAAAGTTGCAGATTGTTTTATTTATTTGTGCCAGTTTATAAACCATTAGCTGCCAATGTACCCTTTGGGAATAAAAGTTTAAGAGTATTATTGATACTCTAATAGTTTACTTGTGAAACTTTGATCTTGCAACAATTTTATTTTTGATTATGGTTTACTTAAAGTAGCTCTATTTGTCATAATTCTAAAGAAGAATTGATGTTACTCATGGAAAATTGAATGAGGAAAATACAACTTCCTATAAAATTGCATTTTTAATGTAGTTTTTCTTTGGTTTAATTTTTATTGTTTTCAAAAGAATCAACTCTATTTCCAAAATAATTGATATTCCATATTTATACATTTTGAATTTACATATTTATTTTGTACAAGTATTTTCTTTTTAAAAATTTTAATTTTATTTTTAGTTTAGATTTGTGGGCTACAGTTCAGGATTCTGTATATAAGTGGTCCTTGCACAGGTGAAGTTTGGGCTAGTATTTTTAATTCAGAAATTACTTGCAATTATTTTGATTTTTAATAATGTTTTTTAGATGAGTTCTCACTCTATTGACCATACTGGTCTTGAAAACCTGGACTCAGACAATCCTCTTGCCTCTGCCAAAGTGCTGGGATTACAGGCATGAACCACTGTGCCTGGTTGCAATAATTTTAGAAAGAATAATATTGGAATATGAGAAGGTAAGATTTCTCCTGCTTGTTGAGGAGTGGCAATATAAAATGTTACAGATTTTATGAAGGATGATTTGACAAAATATATAAAAAGCTGACAAAACCTCATGTATTTTTGGTCCAGTAATAGTTAACATTAGAAAAATAGTTAGAAGTTTAATATTAGGCGATAGACTAAATAAATTATGAAATATTTGCATACTGAAACACTTTGTATATAGATAATATAGGTTGAAGTACTATATAGGCCTATAAATAATTATGTAATTATATATATTTACATGTAAAGATGTGAAAATCTTCATGATATATTGCTGAATAATAAAAGAAGGATCAATTTATCAAATATATACACATATCCTATCACCAGCACTACCACCAAAAGAGTCATAGTGGCTAACTAAGGTTGCTTGGGTGACTGCATATTATTTCTGCTTATCTTTTAAAATTTTTCCACAATGAGCTTATATTATTTAATGGGAAGAACAAATGAATAAATAAATGTTTTAAAAAGAGAAAAAACAAACAAACAAAAAATGCACAGTTGATAGTCCTTTGCAAGTAGTCTCTGAACACGTATTTTTTTTGGTCAATGGTGAGAAATGTTTTCTTTTCACAATGCTAGATGGACTTTCCCTATACCAGTGTTTGTCCTTTATAAAAAGTGATGCAGTCATCATAAGCACCTTCCTATGCTTGTATACTTCCTGAACTGAAGATTGTTCCATTTGTCCTTCATTTCATGACTTCAAAATCAACCTTTAAAGGAAAAATCTTTGATAAAGAGGAGGTTAGACTCTCAATCCACATGCTAGAACTTCCTTTTTAGCTCTTTTTTTTTTTTCCACATCTTGTTATAAGTTTCCAAATGTGGAGAATGTGATCCTGCTGCATGATGTACTTGGCTCCTGGTCCACTGTCAACACTCAATAGGTATTTTCAAATAATTTTATATTAATAGTTAATATAAAAGGTAATCAGGGATTGTATTAGCCTCTGAGAGATCTGTTCTAAGGAGTGGAACGCCTTTGATGGTTGTAATCTTCTGATAGACAAAAGGCTTCAGAAGACAAAAGACTTTTAAGGGAGCTTGGAAAGGTACATTAGTCAGCGCTCTTTCAGTTGCAAGTAGTATAACTCAATGAAACTACCTCAAACAAAAATATGTAGTGCAAGGTTATGTTGCCTGATTTAACCAGCAAGTCCAGTCATGATCATGTTTCAGTTATGATTGGTTCTATTGGCTCAAATGACATCTCTAATGTTTTCTGTCTCTCTATCCATCTCTGGGCTTGGGTCTCTTCTTTCTGTAGGAGTCATTCTCTCACAAGTTAGATAGGACTTCCTCTAGGAAGCCAAAGTATTAACAGGCAGCCTCAGCTTAGAAAACACAATGAAAATGGATACTGTTTTTCCAAAGACCTATCTATTAAAACCAGCATCATATTGGTCCTACTTGGGTATCTTATTTACCCCTTGGGTCAGTCACTTTTGCCTGAGAAATGGGTATATGTTTGCCTACCTGAGTGACTTTCCCATCACTGTGGTTATAGGGATGTAGGAGCTGTCGGCTTTAATGTCCAGTACCAAGAATATTGCTGACACACTCTTGTGTTCAAAAGTACAAATTGAATGCATGAATGCTTGCTATATAAAGGGAAAGAAAAAAAATGAATTAGCATTCATGTGCCAGGCACTGCACCAATAGTTATACGTAGTTTACTTCCTTAATTTCTTCCTTTATTACACTCATTTTAGAGGTAAGCAATTTGAAGTTCTGAAATTATCTTGCTCTTAGTACACAGATGAGTGAAAGAGCTGAGTTTTTAAGCATTGCATTTTGTTCTTCATAGGTTTTATCCTCTGCTTTCATGGTACAGTCCTTCTATTGATTTTTTTCCTATTCATAAGTTCAATGACAATATACCATGACAACTCTCACATTCATTTCTCTAGAAGAAAATCTTTCTCCTGGTTTCCATTTCCTTATATTCATCTGACTTCTGAATATAAGCACTATGACATCCCTCAGTCACCTTAATCACAGTAAATCTTCGACAAAACTTCTCATTTTCCCATTCTTCCTAATTTTACTGAATTCCAGTAGCCATCATCATGATGAATGAAGCTCTACTGGCAAATATAATTTCTAAAGTCAAAAACCTGGGGATAAGCCTAATTACACATCCTTAATAGCTGTGTAATGTTTTGGCGTATTCAATCGATTTTATCTTATAAACATCTTTCAAACCCATCCACGTCCTTCTGTCCCCATTGCCATTGCCTTAGTTGAATTATAGCAAATGTTGTCTCTCAAATTTACCTCATACGACCAAATCTCCAGATTTTGCAACCAAAAGCATCCTAAAAGTGCAGATTTGATAATCCTTCTATTTCCCAGATCCAAACTAAACAGTGATTTTTCTGTTGCCTACTAGTTAGTGCAAACTCTTTGACATGCTGCCACACAAAATCTATTGTAATATAGTGTGAATGGCATCTAAGTTCTCATCTGTCACCCTTCTTATCTTTGAACCCAATGTCCTAGACCTATACAGTCTTCAGAATGAATCTTGAATTCTCATTTCTCCCTGTCTTTGCACATCCTCCTCCAACTCTCTGATAAGCTCTTTATCTCTTTCTCATCCTCAGTGTTCCCTGGTACTCAGCTCAGATGTTTTCTTTTTAGGAAACCACCTTGAACCTCTCATTCCCAGGCTGAACTGGGTATATTAGATTCTTCTCTTGTTTTCCAGTGACACTCTGTGCTTCCTGAATCATATCCATCTCATCTCACAAGGATAAACTTGATACTTTACTTGTCTGTTTCCTCCGTTATGTTGAACAGTTTGAGGCATAGATCAAAACTTTAATCTCTGTATTCCCATAGACTAACCAGTATTTGTAACATGGAAGCCTTAAAATATGTTAGTCAAATGGATGCATGAATGAGCTGAAATCCAGAATAACTTTTGAACCAGTATCAAGGAGCCATTATTTACAGGTTGAGTGTCCCAAATCCAAAAAGCTTCAAATTCAGAAACTTTTTGAGCAATGACATAACACTCAAAGGAAATGCCAATTGGAACATTTTCAGATTAGAGTTGTTCAACCTTAAATGCAATGCAACTATCTCAAAATACGAAAACTTCTGAAATCTAAAACACTCTGCTCCCAAGCATTATGGGTAAAGGATTTTTGATCTATGCCATGTATCTTAGCCTGTTTGGACTGCTGTAACAAAATACCTTAGACTAAGTAGCTTATAAACAGCAAAAAAATTATTTATTATAGTTCTGAAGACTGGGAAGTCCAAGATCAAAGAGCTGACAGATTTGGTGTCTGGTTGAGTTTCACTTACTTCATAGATGGATATCTTCTCATTGTAACTTCACATAGCTGAAGGGGCCAAGGAGTTCCCTTGGACCTATTTTATAGGAGCGCTAATCCCGTTCATGAGGACTCTGCCTTCATGACTCAATCACTTCACCTTCTAATACCTACACTTTGGGGGTAAGAATTTCAACATAGGAATTTTGGAGGGGACACAAACATTCAGACAATAGTACTATGCAGTTCACCTATTCAAATTGTACAATTCAACTTTTTTTTTTTTTTGAGTTGGAGTCTCACTCTGTCGTCCAGACTGGAGTGCAGTGGCCGCTCCCGGCCACCGCAGCCTCGGCCTGCTGGGCTCCAGCGATCCTTCTGCCTCAGCCTTCCGAGAAGCTGGAATTACAGGCATGCGCCACCACACCCAGCTGATTTTTTGATTTATTGTAGAGATGAGGTCTCACTGCCCAGGGGGGTCTCGAACCCGCGGGCTCAGGCAATTCACTCACCTCAGCCTCCCAAAGGCGCGGGATTACAGGCTGAGCCACCGAGCCCGGCACAATTCAACTTTTTAAGAATATTCACACAATTGTCATAACCATCATAAAGTTTAGGATATTTTTGTTACCACAAAAAGAAACCTTGTACCCCATTTCTTTGCATACTCACAAGCCCTGGGCAATCACTCATCTACTTTCTGTCTTTTACCTATTTGAATCATACAATCTATGCATTTTGTGACTGGATTTTTTCATACAGCAAAATGTTTTTAAGATTCATTCATGTTGCATGTATCAGTACTTTGTTCCTTTTTATTGCCAAATTCTGTTCCATTGTATGGATATACTGCATTTTGTGTATCCATTAATCAGTTGATGGTCATTTGGGTTGTTTCTACTTTTAAACTCTTTTGATGTCGGAGTTTATGGCTATAAACTTCTTTTAAGGCTACTTCTGTTGTATCTCATAGGTTTTGGTATGTTGTATTTTTATTTTCATTTGCTTCAATCATTTAAAAATTTTTTTTTTCTTAATTTCTTAACTGACCCATTGATCACTCAGGAGCATGTTGTTTAATATACATGTATTTGTACACTTTTGAAAGTTCTTGCAGTTACTGAGTTCTAGTTTTGTTACAACATGGTCTGTTATTACGTTGTGGACCGTTACATAAGATTTCAATTTTTAAAAATTTATTAAAACTTGTTTTGTGGTATAACATGTGGTGTAACTTAGAGAATGTTTCATATGATGATGGAAATAATGCTTTATATATTCTGTAGCTGTTGGATAAAATGTTCTATAAGTGTCTGTTAGGTCCATTTGTTCTATTTTACAGTTTATATTCAATGTTTCTTTGTTGATTTTCTGTCTAGATGATCTGTCCAATGCTGACAGTGGGGTGTTGAAGTCCTCCATGATTACTGTGTTGGAGACTATCTCTCCCTGTAGATCTAATAATATTCATTTTATATATCTGGAACTCTGATTGCAGATGCATATGTATTTACAATTGCTATATCCTCTTGCTGAATTGATACCTTTATCATTGTATAATGATGACCTTTGTCTCTTGAAAATACTCTTACTGAGTATTTCTAATGTCTATGAATGTAACTGAGAACAAGTTAATGTATTGCTTAAGGACAGTGCAAACACTTACACATATTGTCTGTAGACTAGATGACTTTATTTGGTAATTATTTATTGAATATAAAATAAAAAAAAATTGATTTTGTTTGGCTATTGATATGTGAATGACATGGCAATCATCCCGCTGTCCTGTTGCAATTTGCCATGACAAATTGCAGGGATGGTCTTCCCTAGAACCCCAACCTGTATAAACTTCTGTTTGTTAGATCATGCTATACTTACATCTAATTTCCTTGTATTCTATGTCAGTCTTTTTACGGCCTCTGTTCTGATCTCTTAAAACAGTTTTTTTCTTGTTGGCCTGTTGAATTTGTTTTTTTAAAATTTAAACATTTTTTTAACTTCACTTTGTTGCATAATCCTTCTGGATTTTCATAATTGTCCACTCTCATAAGCTTGACAAGCTTAGTATCAAAATAATTAACTATGATTTGGGGAAGTGTTTTGGTGGTTTTTCAAATTTTTTCTTAGTGACAGAATGACTTTCTAACCAAATGTGAAATATCTACTGTGGATGTCTTAAATTCTCTCTGTTAATTTTGACACAATTTAAACTGTCCTGATCCTTCCACCTGAGTGAAAAGAAGGTAACATTTATCTTTATTTCAATGCACAAAGCTATTTATGAGTGTGCAATCAAGCCTGCCTAAGATTATTTTAACATGACTGGTTATTTGGTGATTTAACTAACAATAAAAGCTAACCCCCATTCCTTTTTTTTTGACAATATAATTAAGACAAATTGGTCATTTTATATTGTGTATGTCTCTTTGAATTGCATTTTTGCTAAAAATATAGCTTCTTTTCATTTGGAACATAGAATGAATAAAACATATTAAATGTCCCTACTGTTACTAATGTGAGGAAGTAGACTGATGTGAAAATGCTGTCCTGTATCTGAGTGTGTGTGTGTGTGTGTGTGTGTGTGTGTGTGTGCATGTGTGTGTTTTAATTCAGTGATGAATTCTTGGTGCTATAGAAAAGCAGAAAAGCAATAAAATTCAAGAAGCAGTAACTTGTTTATGAGCAAAATTTACTTTTAACTAGATCTTAGCGTGATAACTTATGATGTTTCCAAAGAAGAAATCTATAAACTGCCAAAAAGTAAAGATGAGATACTATTTTTTAAAATCCACAAATTCTTCTTTGATTCTGTACTTTTAATTCAAGGTCACCAAAACCAGCACGTTTTCATTTATATAAATTTGATTGGGTTAATGTGATTTTAGGTGAATTCATGGTTGATAAATTTATAGTTGTTTAGTAAAGTAAGTTGAGAATTTCTGGGTCACATTCGGAACTTTTTGAGATAAACATTATGGAAGGTGAACATCCCCCACCTTTTTTTCAAACATTCCTTGCTGTCCTTGCCATAAATCTAGGTTAATTCATGGTCTAACTCAATTTTTTTCTTACACTCTCATCAACTATCAGATGATCCTTTTCCCACTTGTAGTAAATTTATAAAATTTTAAAAAGTAATCATCACAGTTCAGTTTTGGAGCATATTTCTATCACTCCCCCAAATTCTCTTCTTCCCAGTTGTAATTAGTTCCCTCTTCCACCTCTAGGAGTAAACTGCCACAAATCTTTTTTTCTATAAATTTGTCCATTCTTTAGTATTTTAAATTGTCTATAGTATTTAGTTTTTTTTTGCAGGTGGCTTCTTTTACTTAGCACAATGTTTGTGAATTTAATCCCTGCTGTAGTATGGATCAATAGTTTATGTTTTTTTTTTGAGTTGGAGTCTCACTCTGTCGCCCAGACTGGAGTGCAGTGGCCGCTCCTGGCCACCGCAGCCTCGACCTCCTGGGCTCCGGCGATCCTTCCGCCTCAGCCTTCCAATGAGCTGGAATTACAGGCGCGCGCTAACCACGCCCAGCTAATTTTTTGATTTATTGTAGAGATGAGGTCCTGCCAAGTTGCCCAGGCGGGTCTCGAACCTGCGGGCTCAGGCAATCCACTCACCTCAGCCTCCCAAGGCACGGGATTACAGGCTGAGACACCGAGCCTGGCTAATAGTTTATGTTTTATTGCTGAATAGTATTCCTTTGTAAAAATATATCACATTTTGTTTACTGAGTCATCAACTGATGGACTTTTGAATTATTTCTAGTTTTTGGCTATTATAATAATGTTGCTATGAACTATCAAATAAGCATATTTGAGTGGATGTGCGCTTTTTATCTCTAGATAGATTTTTTGGGATTGAGGTTTCTAGGTTGCATTGTGTTTATGTTTAATTTTTTAAAAATAAATCGCCAAGCTGTTTTTCAAAATGGTTATACCATTTTATACTCTCACCATTGATGCATGAGGGTTCTAATTTATCCATATTCCTGTTAACATTTAGTATTGTCTGTCTTTTTAATATAGCCATTCCAATGGATACATAGTAATATTGCATTCAGGTCAAATTTGCGTTTTCCTATTAAAATAATAATATGGAGCATATTTTTTATGTGTTTATTAACCACTTGTATATCTTCTTTGTGAAATTATGATTATTATTACTTTTTTGAGTTGGGAGTCTCACTCTATCACCCATCCCAGAGGGCAATGGTACAATCTCAGCTCACTGCAGCCTCAAATTCCTGGGCTCAAATGTTCTTCCTGCCTCAGCCTGTCAAGTAGCTGGGACTACAGGTATGCACCACCACACTTGGTTGATGTTACAGCTTTTTGTAAAGATGAGGTCTCATTATGTTGCCTAGGTTGGTCTTGAACTCCTTGGCTCAAGCAGTCCTCCTGCTGTGGCCTCCCAAAGTGGTAAGATTACAGGCATGGTCACTGTGCCTGACCAGTGAAATGATTATTCAAATTTTTGCCTATTTAAAAAATTGGCTGTTTTCTTATTTTTGTTGTACGAATTCTTTATGTATTCTAGATAAAAGATCTTTGTCAAATATATGATTTTGCGAATATTTTCTTTCACAATCTGTAGTATGTGTTCCCATATCTTTAATGATGTCTTTTGAGGTTTTAATTTTGATGAAGTCCAATTTAGCAGTTTTTTTTTTTTTTTTTTTTTTATGGCTCATGCTTTTAGTGCTGTATCTGTGCTTAACCCAAGGTCATGAAGATTTCCTCTATGTTTTCATCTAGAAATTGTGTAGTGTCATTCATATGTTTGGGTCTATAATCCATTTTGAGCTAATTCTTAAAAATGACCATGTATTAATTTTTAAGTGGACAAATACAAATTGTATGTATGTGTGTTGTGCAACATGATGTATTGATATGTGTATATGTTGTGTAAAGGCTAAATGAAGCTACTTAGAAAATGCATTATCTCATTTGGTTATCATTTTTTGTGGTGAGAACACTTGAAATCTACTCTCTCAGCAATTCTCAAGTGTATAATGAATATACCGTTAACTATAGTCATCATCTGTACAATAGATCTCCTGAACTTATTTCTCTTGTCTAATGGAATTTTGTATCCTTTGATCAATACCTCCTCAATGCTATCCTCATTCCACAGCTACTGGTAACCATTATTTTACTTTCTGTGTCTATAAGCTAGACTGTTTTAGATTTCACATATAAATGAGATCATGTGGTATTTGTCTTTCTCTGACTGACCTATTTCACAAACAGTGCCCTCCATTGTTGTTGCAGATGATAGGATTTTCTTTATTATGGTTAAGTAATAGTCCACTGTATGTGCACATGCATGTGTGTGTATAAATATGTATCACATTTTAAAAACTATTTATCTGTTGACAGACACTTATTTCTGTATTTTGGCTATTGTAATGAATGCTGCAATGAACATGAGAGTGTAGGTATCTCTTTGATTTACTGATTTTGTTTCTTTTGGATATAGAACCAGACTGTAATGTTGGATCATTTGGTATTTGTAGTTTTAATTTTTTAAGATACCCACCCTCATGGGCTGTATTAATCTATATTTCCACTAACAGTGTACACGGATTCTTTTTTATCCTTATCCTGGTAAATACTTGTTCCCTCTTGTGTCTTTGACTATAGCCATCCTAAAGGCTGTGGTATGGTAGTTTGTTTCTATCCCTAATTTGTTGAGAATTTTTAATCATGCAAGGATATTAAGTTTTGTCAAATGCTTTTCCTGCATCTATTTAGATGACCATATAGTCTTTGTTCTTTATTCTGTGAATGTGGTGCATATTGATTTGAGTATGTTGAACCATCCTTGCAACCCAGGGATGGATCAACTTGATCATGATGAATGATCCTTTTAATGTGCTGTTGAGTTTGGTTTGCTAGTACTTTGTTGAGACTTTTTACATCTACATTCAACAGGGCTATTGGTTTGTTATTTTTTTCTAGTCTCCTTGTCTTACTTTGGTATCAGGGTAATGGTAATCTTGTAAACTTAGTTTGAAAGTTTTCCCTCCTCTTCAATTGTTTTGGGAGAGTTTGAGAATTGATATTAGTTTTTCATTAAATGTTTTATTAGACTCCAGCATACAGCTGTCAAGTCCTGGGCTTTTCTTTGATGGGAGATTTTTATTATGGATTCAGTATTCTTACCAATTATTGGTGTGTTCAGATATTTTTAATTTCTTCATGATTCAGTCTTAGTTGAATGTATGTTTTTAGTATTTTTTCCATTTATTCTAGGTCATTCAATTTGATGGTGTATGATTATTTTTAACAGTCTCTTATGGTTATTTGTATTTCTGTTTTATCAGCTATAATGTCTCTTCTTTCATTTCTGATTTTATTTATAATAATGCTCTATTTTCTTTTTAGTTTAGTTGAAGGTTTGTCAGTTTTATCTTTAAAAAAACCCAATTCTTAGTTTCATGGATATCTTCTATTGTTTTCCTAATCTCTATTCCCTTTATTTCTGTTCTGATTTTTGTTTTTCCACCCTTCTATAAATGTTGGGCTTAGTTAGGTTTTTGTTGTTGTTGTTGTTCATTGAGTTGAATCATTATGTTCTTTAAGAGCTTTCTTTTTTGATGTAGATATTTATTTTTATAAACTTTTTTCTTAGAACTGTTATTTGCTGGGTCTTATAAATTTTAGTATATGATATTTCTGTTTTTTTGTTACTATATTTCTTTTTTTTTTGGTCTCAAGATATTTTTGATTTCTGTCTTAATTTCTTTTTTGATGTATTGGTTGTGATGTCAGGTACCATGTGGTTTAGTTGCTCCATAGATTCTTGACTTCAGCACAGAAAAAAATTTCAGAGTGAGTCCAAGGTATAGTTTAAAGGAAAGTTTATTAGAGAGGAAAACACATTCAGGAAGGAACATGGGTGCCTTGAAGAAAATGACACATACTTGTCTTTGACACAAAATTTTATATAATTTTACAGTGATGATTAATTGAACTATTCTATAAACTAAGAGGACAGAAGGTATCTGGTCACACGTTTTGATTACTATTTCTTAAGCATTTAGGGTCAAAAGGACCTTTTAAATAATGAATACTGCCTAACTATATTTGGGCTTTTCTAAGAATGTCATGCCTTTTTGTTTTTACGTAATTCTGTGCTGCTTTTGTGATTTGCTGCACTGTAAGTTCTACATTCCAACCCACAAGGTGGTAAGCTATGATATGCCTAGTCAGTTGGGTGAATGCTGACTGGAAAGATGTCTGAATGCTTACCCTGTTCTTCAGTTACCTAATTTGAGCTACCTAAGAAAACTTTTTTGTATAGTTACTTCTAAACTATGTGCTATGTTAACTATGCCTGCCTCCATTGTACAGATATTATTTGTTGCTTGATTTTCACATATTTGTGAATTTCTAGATTTTCTCTTGTTGTTGATTTCCAGTTTTTATCACTGTGGTCAGAAAAGATAATGGATAGGATTTCTATCTTGTTTTATGGCTTAACATATGACCTATCTCAAAGACTGTTTTGTGTGTACTTGAGACTATGAATTCTGCTGCTGTAACATGGAATGTTCTATGTACTTCTGTTATGTACATTTGGTCAAAAGTGCAGTTCAAATCCTATGTTTCCATTTTTTAATTTTTGGTATGGTGTAAAGTGAGGGTCTAAGTAAAATATTCTTGCACGTGGATATTCAGTTGTCTCAATACCAGTTGTTAAAAAGACTAACATTTCTTAATTGTATTATCAGTTCTGCTATATACCTGTTCTTACATAAGTATCTCATTGTCTTGATTACTATTGTAATCATTATAGTAAACTTTTAAATCAGGTAAAGTCCTCCAATTTTGTTTTTCTTTAAAAAAACAAATTTTGGGGGGCTACAGAAGGTTATTTGTATTTTCATTTAAATTGGTTATCTGCAATATTTTGTCGTTTTCAGTATATAAATCATTTTTTTTTGTTGTTCTTAAAAGTATTTGAAGTATTTTGCAATTTTTTTTTTTTTTGAGTTGAAGTCTCACTCTGTCACCCAGGCTAGAGTGCAGTGGCATGCTCACAGCTACTGCAGCCTTCATCTGCTGCACTGAGCTGAACCTTCCATTTCAGCCTTCCAAGTAGCTGGAACTACAGGCGTGTGTCACCATGACCAGACAATTTTTTTTTTTTTTAAATTTATGGTAGAGATGAGGTCTCACCAAGTTGCCCAGGCTGTTCTTGAACCCCTGGTCTCAGGCAATCTTCTTGCCTCAGCCTCCCAAAGTGCTGGGATTACAGGCATGAGACACAGCGCCTGACCAGTATTTTGCCATTTTAAATGCCATTGTGAATGGAATTTTGTTCTTGAACACATTTTGGATATTTTTTATGATAGTGTACAGTAGTAGAGTTGATTTTAGTACATTTACTTTGCATTCTGCAAATGTACTAAACTTATTTATTAGTTTACTAGATTTTTATGAATTATTTGAAATTTTCTACATATTGGATCATGTTATCTGTGAATATAGCCAGTTTTAGTTCTTTCTATACAATATGGATGTCTTTAGTTTTTTCTCATTGTACTGGCTATATATTCCAGCTCAATGTGCAATAGAAACGACAAGAAGGGCACTCCAGTTATCTTCTGGTTACTGTTTGCATGGCCTATCTTTTTCCATTCTTTTATTTTTAATGGGTTTGAATCTTTTGACATTCGATGTGTCTTTGAACCTTAGATATCTGACAGCATATGGCTAGATCTTACTTTTACATTCAGCATGCCTTTTGTTTATATTACTTACATTTAAATAAGTCATTAATATGGTTAGATTTATATTTGCCCTTTTGCTTGCTTTCTTTTTTTTTGAGTTGAAGTCTCACTCTGTCACCCAGACTGGAGTGCAGTGTCCACTCCCAGCCACTGAGCCTTGACCTGCTGGGCTCCGGCGATCCTTCCGCCTCAGCCTTCCAAGTAGCTGGAACTACAGGCACGCGCTACCACACCCGGCTAATTTTTTTGATTTATTGTAGAGATGAGGTCTTGCCAAGTTACCCAGTCAGATCTCGAACCCACTGGCTAAGGCAATCCACTCACCTCAGCCTCCCAAAGCTCTGGGATTACAGGCTGAGCCACCGACCCGGGTTGCTTGCTTTCTATGTCTCTTGTTTCTTTTGTTTCTAAGTTTCTTCTTTACTCTGTTAATTTACATTAACCTAAATATTACTTAGTGTGATATTTTAATTTCTCTGTTGATTATTTTTTACTATATTTGTGAAGTTTTTTTGTGTCTCTTGATATTGCAATATGCATCTTAACTTAGCATAATCTAATACAGATTTATACTAACCTATTTGCAGGAAAATATGGTATATTTGTTTTAATATAACTTCATTCTCCACATGCTTTTTCCTATATATGTGTACGTATATGATATGTATATAATCATAAGGCAAACTCTATCTCTATAATATTATACTATAATTATTGCTTTATACACATTGTATCTTTTTTAAAAGTCAAGATAAGATAAAATAATATATTGGTAGTCTTTCATATTAACCTACATATTGACATTCTGGCACTTTTCATTTCTTCCTGTCTGTAGATTCAAGTTATCACCTGATAGCATTTTTTTTATATTGAAAGTCTTCCTTCAGTATTTCTTCTAAGACTAGCATGCTAGCAACAATTTTTTTTTTTTGCTTTCTGTAGTTACCTTTATTTTGCCTTTCTTTTGGTGAATAGTTGTGTTAGCTATTCTTAGATGATCACTTTTGTGTATTGTTTTGTTCTTTTAGAACTCCACTGCCTTCTGGCCTTCACTGTTTCTGATGAGAAGCTAGTCTTCAACCATATTGATGCTCCCCTGTATGCGATGAGTCTTTTTCTGTTGCTGGTGTTAAAATTTTCTCTTAGTCTTTGTCATTCAACCATTTGCTTATTATGGATCTGGGAGTGGATCTCTTTGTATTCATTCTACTTGGGAGTAGTTGAGCTCCTTGGATGTGTAGATTTTTTTTAAAAAAAAATTACATCTGGAAAATCAGATTTTCTACTTCTTTTTTTATTTTCTCCTTTTAAGACTCCTATTACTTGCATTGTTGTACTTGACTTTTGTACTACAGGTTTGTGAGGCACTGTTCAATTTTCTTTAGTCTTTGTGTCTCTCTGTTGTTTGGATTGTGTAACACCAATGGATTTTTATTTTATTTCATTATTGGGTTTTTTTTTTTTGCCATCTCAAATATGCTTTGTGGTTTTCTCAGTTATTGTACTTTTCAACTAAAGAATTTCTATTAAAAAAAGAATTTATATCTCTTTCTTGTGATTCTTTATTTGTTGATTTATTGTTGGCATGCTTTCCCTTAATTTCTTAAATACAGTTTTCTTAATTCTTTAAACATATTTATAATACCTTTCTTAAAATCTAGTTTTGTTTATTGTTTCCCCTTTGTATGAATCATATTTTCCTGTTTCTTTGTATGTCTTATAATTTTTATTGAAAACTGGAAATTTTAGATCATATCTTGTAGTAACTTTGGACTCTAATTTTTTTAATCCTCTGAAATGTGTTACTGTTGCTGCTTGTTTGTTTGGTATTTTGTCTGGGTTAAGTTGAACTGTCTTTTTCCCATGGTGTATGACTGCTGAGATTTCAAAATTTTTCTATTTTTGTTTTAAAGTTTGGTTTCCCAGTGGTTACCCCTATGTCTACATAGCTTAGTTGTCACCTAATGATTGAACAAAGAATGTGCTTAAATACCTCAAGCCAATCAGGCTTATGTTCTTTGTTAATGGATCTATGGGTGGACAAAGAGCACATTAAAAGTTCAGTGTGTTTTCAAGTGTGCCCAGGTTTTACTTTCCCTTGGGCTCTTTTGTGTCTCTTCTGTTCATGTGTTTAGCTTTAGAGTAAGTCAGGAGTATGTGAATAGTTTGGTCGCTCTTTTGTCTCCACTGTGTAGATTATTTTATTCAGGAATAGGTTTAACCCACCCATGACTAAAACCTCAAGATAGTAGTTATGGGTCCTTTTTGGTTACCCACTGCCAAGGTCACCAGTTTCACTTACACTCACACTAGGCATGGACATTTTATGCCACTGTAAATTGAGTGAGTCATTTTTGCCCACTGTAAGCAAAGCTGTTTGTCTTCATGGCATGCCTTGCTCTGCCAGAATCTTCATGTTGACTGAAATGTAGGGTATAGAGGAGCATATTTAGGCAAGAAAACCACAGACTCTCACTGTTCTTAAATGAAGTTCAGCAATTCATCTGGCATAAGCTCTTTTCAGATTGCTGTATGTTCTTCAATTTCCACAACATCAAAATGATTAATTTTGCTAATTTTGATCAGTGTTATAGTTTTCATTGGGGGTAGGGGATTTATGACCTCTTTACTCAGTCACAGCTGGAAGTCACAATAGTGTTTTGAAATTTGGAGGAAAAATAAAAATAAGAAGAGGGCAGGATTTTCCCCTCCTATAACTTCTTAGAGCTGTGGCAAGGGGCAATATGCCTATAGCAGGAACAATGTTTAGCAGAAATGCAGAGGAGTAATGAAGGAAAAATAATCAAAATTATGAATTTAAGATTGCACAACTCTTTGAAGTGTAAGTGCATTCAGAATACAAAGCGATTCTACCGATGTATAATTCATGGACCTCTATGTAAATGGCTATGCAAAAGACTTGGAAAACAGAGGGAGGGGATACTTGCAAATAACAGTGTTCCTAGCCTGTCACTTGCATGACTAGTTCTTGTCAATAGGGAAAAAGAAAACACCGCAAATGCCCAACTCTTAATGGTTTTGTATTCCAACCACACAAGCTTTTGACCTTGCACTTTCTTTTATACTCTTCAGTCTGACTCTTTCGACATCTTTCAAATGGCGATATAATAATATTAACAAAGGTGATGTAAGGCTGAGTAAAGTTAATGTTGTCAGAGTATTTTTAAGACCGTGGAAAAATAGGTCTTCGGATATATATTTTAAAGAATGTGTTATTTAAACCCATATTTTTAGTTGCCTCTCAGCTTTTAATAATGGAGATTTCTTTGAATATTAAAAGTGAATATCTCAAATCCTTACTGTTGAAAAAATTAATATTTCTTATCTGTGCATTTGACGAAAGTGTGTATCTCTCTCTCTCTCATAAATTGCAGAGAGAGATTGTTTTACTATAAAGAATTGGCTCATGTGATTTTGGGAGGCTGAAATCACAAGACCTACAGTCAGCAAGTTAGAGCCCAGGAGAGCTACAGCTGGAGACCTAAGAACCAGAGAGCTGATAGTACAAATTTAAGTCCAAGTCTGAGTGTGAAGGCAGGAGCAGACTGATGTCCCAGGTCAGAGATAGGTAGAGATAAATCATTCTTTTTTACTCAGATGGTTTTTTTCTTCCCTTCCCCCCTCCTTTTCTTTTCTTTTTTTTTTTTTTTGAGTTGGAGTCTCACTCTGTTGCCCAGGTTGGAGTGCAGTGGTATACTCATGGCCACCCCAGCATCGACCTGCTGGGCTCCGGCGATCCTTTTCCCTCAACCTTACAAGTAGCTGGAACTACAGGTGTACTTTACCATGCCTGGCTAATTTTTGATTTATTGTAGAGATGGGGTCTTGCCAAATTGCCTGGGCTGGTCTCGAACCCATGGGCTCAGGCAATCCACTTACTTCAGCCTCCCAAAGTGCTAGGATTACAGGTTGAGCCGCCAAGCCTGGTCTCGCTCTGTCACCTAGGCAGGAATGCAGCAGTATGATCATGGATTGCCACAGCTTTGATCTCCTAGGCTCAGCTGATCCTTCTGCCTTAGCCTCTCATGTAGCTTGGACTACAGGTGCATGCCACCACATCTGGCTAATTTTTTTTAAATTTTTTGTGAAGACAAGGTCTCGCTATGTTGCCTAGGCTAGTCTCAAATTCCTGGACTCAAGGAATCCTCTGGTCTCAGCCTCCCAAAGTGCTAGAATTACAGGCATGAGCTACTATGCTTGGCCTCAAATGTTTTTTTATTCAGACCCTCAACTAATTGGATGAAGTCTATCTCATGAGGAAGGGAAATCTGCTTTACTCTTATCTACCAATTCAAATGCTAATCTTATCCAGAAGCTTGCATAGAGGAGCAAATTATCTTCAGGTTTTGTGCCCATTGGTCAAGTGGTAAGGTTGTCTGTGTTTATACTGACCACAGACCTCTTTCTAGGGGCAGAAGGATCAGTATCAGCATCTCTTTATCTCACTTTCTCAGGTTGCTACTTGAGAAAGGGAGTGCAGGTTTTTTTCACATGTGCAAAGTAGTAACTCTAGTCTGAATTCCTGCTTGTGCAGGTTGGAGAGCTTGATCATCTTAACTACACTTCTTGAGTCTTCCCTTGGAGGCATCTCTTTTGTTTCAGAGGGTCTGGGTGCCATCCATACCATCCAACTTTCATGGTGCTCATAGGTGCTGTTTGATTAGAAGCTTTCATGGCCCTGATTCTTAGAAAAATTCCTAATCTCATTTCTGAGAGTCTCAGATAATTTTGTCAAGAGCTTCCTGTCAGTGGGTCCTGATTTCTCCCATATCCTGTTTCTTTACACGGTAGGCTTGCATATATTAGGTATGCAACAAGAATCTATGGACTTTTAAAATACTGAAGAAATTAATATTCATTATCTGTGTATTTGACAAAGGTATAATACTAATAATTAGATCATCTCTTGTGACACTAAGACACTTTAATATTAACTGATGTGTTTGCAATGAAAATATATTGGCTTCAATCTATTTAATCTTTGCATTGGCATGGGAAACAGGTAATTTTCTAAATATTAAAATAATTCTAAGACAACAGTCAACACTTTTTTCACAATCAAATGTTGATTACTCATTAAATACAAATAACTGTACCGACTGATGTGGGCAACATAAAAAGACCATAGCTATGGTCTTGTACTTAAGAAGAATACAATTTCTTATATGATGACAACATACACTCATAAAAGGTAACAAGTTCAGAAAGTTTACCTTACAGGTAAGCTTGTTCCCCTCAGTCCCCTACATATACTATGCCAAGCAATTTCCCATTAGACTCTAAACTCTGTGAGGACATAGACTGTATTCTCTCTTTTTCCCTAGAGTTAAAACTAGTAGATTTCTTTGAGAAAATAAACAAACAAACAAACAAAACATAATTTTGATGTAGCTACTAAATTCAGAATATTGGCAGAGGAAAAAAACAAAAACAAAACAAACCTACAGACCCAGGTTATTGAAGAGGAAGTGATATGGTCTTTCCGTCTTCAACAAATATTGAAAAGAAATGTTTTGGATATAGCTTCTTTAATATTGCATTGAGTTGACATTATCACATTGCCTTCTTTTCAGCAGAAGTTCAATTACAATTTTTATTCACAAAAAATCATGTATAGAATGCTTGTTACTGATCATTCAAAATAAAACTCAAATAAATGATAGTCTCTCCACTACTGCTTATGTATCCATTGGGTCTTTCCTTGTTCTCAAGAACAAGCAATCCACTTTTCATTAGAAGTTAACAAGCAACCCACTTTTCATTAGAAGTTATCTGGCATTTCAGCACCCCTAAAGTTTCCAGTCCTTTCCCATTGTGTCATTAAACTTGAAGGTCTCTAATTGCCAAAGTTACAAATTTTTTTTTTTGGAGGAGCTGAAGCATTTCTCCATCAGTACTATAAATGTTTATTCTTGCATTATGAAATGTATGTTCAGCTTTTTGTTGGTAGCTGTCTCGTCAGTGCCAGTAGCAGCTTGTTGCAGACTTTTTAAACCCAGACAGTATGTGTGCAGAGGGAATATGGGGATATATCATCCAGATGCTGTTATCTCTAACATTTACTTTCCTGGGCTGTGAAGACGAAACGCTGAACTTTTTTTTTCTCTTTCCCAAATTTTGATCTAAGAGGTCCAATGCGTCATTCTCTACAAACCATAACATCTAATTAGATGGGTTTTTTTTATTAACCTCATAAAGTATCACTTTCCAACTTGACTCTGATATAGCATTACAAGACAGATAGCAGATCACAAAGGTAATACAAATATTTTACTCCCAAATTTATTTCTTTTATATATTTTGAAATGGGTGCCACAGAGCCTACAAATTGAAATGGCTCCAAAAAGTGGTGTTTTGTAGGGAAAATTCACATTTGTAGAGAATCTCCATTATTATAAACAGGTCTTTATCCTTTTGGGCCTTTGCCAGATCTAGGAGAGATTAACTAAGAACCTGACACCTTAAAATTCTGAAAAGAGACGTTTACCCTTTTGTTTCTAGGGCTAACATCTATGAAGTTTCATTTACATAACAAGAACTTTGGTGTCCAAAACCCTCTTATCTTAACTCCGGCATTCTTTTCCACTAATTTTAAGTCTTTAGACAATAGCTTAACTTTCTCAAGCAATTTCCAATTAAGGAATCCTTAAAACCCATCTATGACTGTAAGGCCCCTCTTCCAGATGTCCTGTGAGGACAAACGTGTGATCTAATTTTTCTCTTATCCAAATTCCTAAGAGGCTTGGAGAGCCATGCCTGATAAGGGCTCCTCAGACTGAGTTTTATTACCCTGTTGCCCCATATACTAAAATTTATTATTTTCCAGTGTGACTCTGGCATAACCTCACACAACAGATAAAGAAGGAAATCACCAATATTTTATGACCCTGTAAAGCCATCTCTTGGAGACTCCTAGATTCTGAGCACTTTGTCCCTTTGTCCTATACTGATTTCCAAAAGTCCTTTAGAGAGGAACTACAAATTACCAGCCAAGAAGTATTTGAATCCACCTATAATCATTGAACCAATGAAAATCTCACATGTATTGATTTAGGGTTTTGTAATGTCCATCTTCCTAAAATGCATATAATCAAACTGTAATTCAACCACCTCAGGGCACACATTCTCAGGACCTCATGGATGGGTGTTCCAGGGCCTGGACCTGGTTCTCAAGTTGGCTCAGAATAAATCATCTTAAATATTGTGCAGAGTTTGGTATCTTTTCATCAACACTCACATTTTCAGGGCTGAAACAATGTATACCTTCCATGTATTGATTTATGATTTTATCTGCAATTCCCGAAATGTATACAACCAGACCATTACCTGACCGCCTCTGGCATACTTTCTACAAACCTTTTGAGATTGTGTCACCTGAAGTCACTCACATTGGGTCAGAATAAACCTCTTAAATACATTTGGGCAGAATTTGGATTTTCCACCATCAGCTGTAAAGGGAGAATAGAGCAGATAATTGCTTATTAAAATGAAATAACATGGAGCCAAGCGTTTTTTGGCTCCTTCTTATAGGGGAAGAAACACTTGGAAGACTAACTGATTAAAGGAGGAAAATGGCAACGTTTAATGAAGAGAAGCTACTTCAGGAATAATTTCATGTGGACAGTGCTCTTTTTACAGATTCGGGTTGCCATCTCAAGGATTTATACCCTTTAGGGAATCAGGAATCAGGCATCTCAAAAGAAAAATCAAGTGGCATTTCATCTCTCAATTGAAATTCCTTTATTAGAAACCAGTACCTTTAAATGCACCTTTCTCTGAATTAATTTCATTTTTCAAAAACATGTGCAGGTGTCTGCATCAAACTGAGAGAAAGTGGGTGCGGGGGGGGGGGGAATAATTATCTGGAGCCTGTACATACTTAATCTCATCTCTGAGGATGCCTGCAGAAACCACGGAATGAAATTGTTTCTCAAACCCAAGATGAAAAGGTTATGTGAGGTAAAAATTCTTGATTTGATTTTTTGTGGCCTTATCTTTATTTTTTGGTGCAAGAACAGAACTTCAGTTATCAAAGGGCTTTCAATTTTGAAAAGACAACTGCTTTGTAAAAGCAAAACATTGGCTGTTGCAAATGAGCATTAAAATGCTAAGCATCAGCTGTCACTTGTCAGAGGGAATAAATATTGTAATTGCTTTCCCTCTGAATGCTCACTTGTTAGAAGACTGGCCAGGATCACACCTGAGGTGGGCAATATTTGAGAATAAATTTAAGGCATTTGGTTAAGTCTATATTGTTCAACAGTGGAAAAAAGGAAAGGAGAAAAAAAGATTCTCAAATCATATTTGAAACACATTACTACATGACAGCAGAAATAGGAAACCTAATTTCCAGCAATATTAAGAGAAAGTTGTGTGGTTAGCAGAACCCTAATACCATGGGGGTTAATTTTATGATTCTACATAATCTTACTAAGCACATATGTACCACTATTTTTCAGTGACTCGACACATTCTTGTATTGAGTGCTATGGTATGAATGTGGCCTCTCAAATTCATATATTGAAACTTAATCGCCAAAGTGATAGTATTAAGAGTTGGGGCCTTGAAGGAGTGATTAAGTCATGAGAGTGGATAAAGGTAGGCACCTCATAGAAAGACTTGAGGGAGACAGTTCATCTCCTTCTGTCCCTCCCACCATGTGAGAACACAGTGTTTTCTTCTCCACCGCATGTGGTGACAAAGTGCTATCTTGAGAGTAAAGACCAGGTCCTTACCGATCACTGAACCTGCTGATGCCTTGATTTTGTAATTCCATCCTCTAGAATTGCAAGAAATAAATTTCTGTTGTTTATAAATTCCCCAGTCTCAGGTCTTTTGTTATAGCAGGACAAACAGATTAAGTCATTGAGTATAGGTCAAAAGATCTTTGATTATGAAACCAATGCTCATTTCTGACTTAGCTTTAAGAAAATTGGCAACTGATAATGATGTTGGTCTCCCTCTGTGTGACTTGTTACTTACTGTAAGCAAATCATTCATGTATGATTGAATTGCAGAAATAGTGCAAGCATTTTCAGATCACTTGACAGTTTTATTGCAGTGAGTGAAACATTCTAATGTGATAAGAAGTACTTTTTCAAAAACAATACGTGAGACAGTGCCCAAACTTTTTAGTATCTAGTAACCCCAGTGCCATAATTCATACTTACCACCAAACTATGCTGGTTTTCCATATTCCATAATGCTTTTTCCCCCTCTGGACATCTGCTACTGTGGTTCTTCTGTGCTCAGAATGCCCCAAGCAGTATTTACATTCTCAAAGACGTATAGTTTAAGGCTTAGCATTGGTAACAGCTCTTTTACAAAGGCGCACTCTCTTTTTTTTTGAGTTGGAGTCTCACTGTCACCCAGGCCATGAGAGTGCAGTGGCATGCTCATGGCCACCACAGCCTCGACCTGTTGGGCTCAGGCAATCCTTCAGCCTCAGTATTCCAAGTAGCTGGAACTACAGGCGCACACTACTACACCTGGCTAATTTTTTATTTATCGTACAGATGAGGTCTCTCCAAGCTGCGGGCTGGTCATGAGCATGTGGGCTCAGGCAATCCATTCACCTCGGCCTCTCAAAGGGCTGGGATTCCAGGCTGAGCTACCGAGCCTGGCCTGAGCTCTGTCTTTTCATAGCTGGGTTCTGTGCCTCTTTTTCTCATCTTATCACAATCAGATAACTTCAATGCAATCACATTTTTAACTCTGTTCCCTCAGCCACAATGTTGTTCTTTTGAAGAACAGTAACCATGCCTTACTCGTCTTTTTTTCCCTATGGCCTTGCATCTAACGCATAATAGGTACTCAATAAATATTTATTAAAAGAAAGACTGATGAACTGACTGAATGAGACTTTGTGGTCCTTAAAACTCAGTTATAGGAGATCAAACTGTTATATATCTTTGGTTAAAATGGCAAAAACTGCCTTTGACTAACCTGAGAAAGAGGAGAGGTTTACTGGAGAGCTACCGAGACAGTTCAGGAGCAGAAGGAAGGAGTGAACAACTCAGCTTCATGAAGACAGTACCCAGCACAGTTCTGAATATCCAGATTGAAGAAGTTCATGCAACTTCCAAGGAGCTGCCATCAGGTGGAAAGTGCTAATTGAAAGGTACCTATAGAAACCTAGAAGAAACTTAGCTTATTCTTAGTTTAGTCTTTTTGCCTCAGCATAACCATTAAAAAGTATCCAGACATTCTATTGTAGAACGAGCAGAAGCCTATCCCATCCCCCCTTGGCAAATCTCCATCAGATGTAAGACCAGGACAGCCCAACCTTTCAATTCATGGTTTAGCAAAATAATCTCTAGTAAACTTTTAGGTTTCTTGTCAAGGCCGATGATCAAAGATCACCCTTTGGCTGGCCAAAGTCATAAAAGTAATAATACCACCGCCTTTGGTCAAGGAGTTTGTGAGTTGCAAATGTCTGAATTTGTGAATTGCAAATGTCTAACAAGTCTCTTGCAGGAAACTCCCCCACTTCACCAGGCTTAACCTAATCAGCCCTTTGTGACCCACTTGACACAAATAAACCCCCGCCATGGCAGCAGTCATGTGACTAACCCACCCATCTGCCTGCTGTGCGTCACCTGACGTCAGTACCTGCTCTTGCCTGCCCTTTTGTGATGATGTGGAACAGACCACCACCCAATCACCTTAATGATCTTCCCCCATCAAGGGGGATGATGAAAAGGACTCAACCACAAGCAGCTAGCGGCCATTGCCTCGCTAGATTCTGGTGTGTCCATGTGCTCTTTGGCCCCCTCCCTCACCCCGGGGAGGTGAATTTTCTCTCTCCCTTCTCTTTCTCTAATTTACTTTTAAATAAACTTTTCTTTCTTAACCTTTTTGTACGTTGCAATTCTTTGCATTACTCGGATCTCTGGTTTACTGGTGCTGTGGCTCCCCTCCCCTCTCCCTTACCTCTCCATTTCTCTCCATCCACCCTAACCCTGACCATACCCTAACACTAATTACCTCCTTTCCCTGTGTGTAGTCGCTTACATGCAATCCCAGGACAGAGAAGCCAATTGGCCTAGAAAATATCAGGCCGTCACCACAGTGATCAGCTTGCCAGGATCTATTAATAGCAGTAGGTACCTGAAGACCTCTTTTTCAACGCCTACTGTATCGAAGGATTGAAGGTAGAGATTCGATGTGGACTTTTTTTTTCCGATTGTGTCTCAATATCTGTACATTTTTGAAAAGTAAGTATAAGGACTGGACTTCAGAAGTTTAAACCCTTGAATGACTTTTGAGCAACTGCTTCCTCCAGGCTTCTATCCGCTTCCCTGCAATGCTTTGTTCATTTTGGTGTGAGCAGAATTATCACTGGGGTATGGAATAAAAGTGTTGAGAGTTCTACTAAGGTTTATTGGAGCACACGTTTCTTAATTTCAATTTCATGCATAATTTGCTTGATATGTAATCTGTATGTAGAATACTAAAACATGTAAGGAGGCATTTATTACTATTTTTACATTAGAACTGTGTGATAAAGAAATGGGAAACCAGTTCTTACATTTGATTCTATTAAATTTTAAAACTATTAAAAAGCTCTAAGTTAAAAATCAGTAATAATAAGAAAAACTTACAACATGGCAAACTAATTGGTTATATTGTAAAACAATATAAAAGAAAATATTTTAAATTATATGTTATGCATTAAGACGTATGCTAATATTTTTTATTGTAAAATAAAACATGATTTATTTTCTGTCTTAAGCACTTGACCAGTTTTCATTGTAATAATATTCTGTTAAAATAGACTCAAATATTGCTTTGATGATAGTAAAACAACACCTAATGAGAGTAGCTTTCTTTAAGTATGTCCATAAAAATAGATTTTTCCAAAGGATTCCAGCAAGTTACAAGTGTTATATATAACTTGAGGGGGAGAAATTACTTGTTTGCCTGGCATATATCCTAAACATGATGCTCCATTTCAATAATCCCAGCCCTGAAGAATTTTAAAAAAAGATCCATGCCATTTCTAGATGCCTAACATCCCATATTATGATTTGCAGTAATTAAAACACAAACAGATCTTTTAAGTGAAGTTGTTTGTGTTTGTTGGAAGAGCCAAATGCATAGCAGCTTTCTGAGGAAAAAAAAGAGAAGAACAGACAACACTATGTTTACCTGACAAAGTCAGCAAACGAATTCATGAGAGTGTGAGAGATTGTCAGTCAGCAGTGTTGTTTTTTTGCTGCAGCAAATACTGGTTTTACCTTTACTGTTTTATTTCATTTTATTTGGATAGAATTGACTGGATCCGTGATGGTATGTAGACACATGGGTTAGGCAGGTTATCCCTTCTCCTGGTATCGGGCATCTCACATGCTTCTCTTTCTGTTCCTCACTCCCTCCTCATTTGGGAAAGCAATTGGCAGGATCAGTTCTGCCCTTTCTCAGACTCTTGTTGGGTCTGCCAGCTTGTAAAGAGAGTGCCTGTAAAATCCAGCTGTGGTAGATTGATTGCAAAATTGACTCAAGCCTCCACTAATCTCTGAATGGATGCCCTTGTGAGGTTATTTTTCAGCTCCTCCCATCAGGATGTGGAGCTTGGT
Source organism: Carlito syrichta (assembly GCF_000164805.1). Taxonomy (NCBI): domain Eukaryota; kingdom Metazoa; phylum Chordata; class Mammalia; order Primates; family Tarsiidae; genus Carlito; species Carlito syrichta. Next base: position 465,937 of record NW_007257423.1, on the reverse strand, counting down.
TTCCCATCTCCTGAATACAAACTGGGTTTGTGACTTGCTTAGGTTAGCAGAATACAGTAGAAGTGACAGTATGTTTGTATTTTCCTGGCTTTCTTTGCAGCCCATTGTGTCATAAGGACAAGCCCAGATTCACCTGCTAGAGGAAGAGAAAATACTTGCAGCAGAAATAAGTTGTCCCAACTCATAGCACCTTAAACCAGTCAAACCCCAGCCAGCTGGTCTACCAGCTAATCTTGAATTCATGAGTGAGGCCGGCCAAGATCAGAACTTATAGGCTAACTCATAGCATTGAAAGCACAAGAAAATGTTTATTGTGCCTGCCCACTGTGATTTTGAGGTTGGCTGTTACACAGCATTAATGAAACAATGGAAAAATGGATACATTTGATTTTCATATGAAGTAAGCTTAGTAGAGAAGGGGGAGAGAAATTCCCTTGCCCAGCTGTTATAAAGTCCTTTTGACCATAGATCTAAAGCCATTCTCTTTAACCAGCTGATGAAAAACAAAGTTGTCACTTTGGTCTCCATTTAAGTGGCTCCTGTAATCTCATTTGGTTACAAACTCAGGGATAGCAGAAAAGCTGTGATGATTAATTGATGCCCTAAAACACATGCTCAGCTTAATATTTTGGAAAAAAAGAATGTATTAAGAGTAGAATACATATGATGTATGTTCATGTGATAGCAGTAAAAAAGCTTTTAGAATTATTATCATAAGTTATTACAACCGGTTACTATTCTAAAATGCGACTGCTTGTTCCAATTGTATGCTAAAATGAAAAATCATTTGTCAGTGAAATCCTTAATGAGTAATTGGCTAATTTATATATTATTGATTTCTATTAGCAAGGGCTGTTAGATTCACCATGAGGAAAGTAGCTCTTCCCATTCGTGTATCTATCCCTGGTAATCTACAAGAATCAGACACGTTTTAGAAAGGAAGAATTATGGGAAGTCACACATTTGTTCATGTTTATGAAGGACAATTGCTAGTACAGGAAGTAATTTGTCAGAGACATAATATACTGTAAATCACTCGTTAATTTACTCATGCCACACATTTTTATTAAGTATTTGCCATTGGCCAGCCTACTACCATATTTGTCAGTGCCAGGAATGCAACAGTTAAATGGATAAAGAGTCGCAGCCTTTATAGAATTTATAGTGTAGCAGTGTATACTGACAATATACAAATCTCTAAGTAAACTATATTTTTATCATGGAATAAGTGATATAAAGGACAAAAACAAATAGGATAAAAAGAGTGTGAGGGAGACGGGTAGCTATTCTAGATAGGGTGGTCAGGAAGGCCTCTGTGAGGAATCCAGATTGAAGCAGAGACCAGAAGAAAGTGAGGAGGTGGGTCAATTAAAGGTTTTGAGGAAATGTACCACAGGCAGAAGGAATAGCAAATGTAAAGAAAGTAATGAGTATGAAAACAACGAACATGTGCAGAGATTTAAAAAAATATAATAAACTTAAGTTGTTTTTCTTCCCCCCATGATATGTCTGATTTCTTGGAAGGAAGGAGATGAAGGTTAGAAGCAACACCATGGCAGAAGAAAATGGTTAGCTAGAGGTGTGCTTGTCTATAATCATTGGCAAAGAATATTTAATTCTTGGAGCTGTTCACATAACAGAATTATAACTGAGTAGTTACATATGATGGAATAAAAGCTGGCTGTTTGGACATGGTGGCTTATGCCTGTAATCCCAGCACTTTGGGAGGCTGAAGTGAGAAGACTGCTTGAAGTTAGGAGTTTGAGACCAGCCTGGTTAACACAATGAGACCTCGCCTCTACAAAAAATTTAAAAAAAATTAGCTGAGTATGGTGGCTACCTGGGAAGCTGAGACAGGAGGATTGCTTGAGCCTAGGAGTTCTAGGCTTCGGTGGGCTATGATTGTGCCACTGCATTTCAGCTTGGGTGACAGAAAGGGACCTTGTCTCTAAAACAACAAACAACAAACAAAAAGAAAGTTGTCTTTTGACTATAGATCAACCCTACACACACTTTCCTTTGATAAGGTTGATCCTTCATGGAAGACTCCAATTTACTCCACGATAGACTAATATCTATCTAGTTTCTTCAACTTCAATATATTTTGTATACTAATGAACATATTCATAAATTCACAATTCATAAATAATACTCCTTATGCACATTAGAATCCTAATACTGTACTAATCTGAAAGTACTAAACTTCTTTTTATCTGGTGTACTGATTTGAATAGTGTTCTCCAAAAATTTATGCTCATTCACATCTGAATGTGACCTCACTGCAAATAAGGTCTTTGCAGATATAAAGGACTTAAGATGAGGTTCTGCTGGTCCAAACTGGGCCTTAAATCCAATAACTGGTGTTTTTATAAGGAGAGGAAATCCGAGGGCAGAGGGAAACAGAGACACAGAAAGAGGAAGACCGTGTGAAGGTTGGAGGCAGAGATTGGAGTGATATATCTACAAGTCTAGAACATGAAGGACTGCAGGCTACCTGCAGAAGCTAAGAGAGGCAAGGAATAGACTTTTTTACAGTCTCCAAAGGGAGAATGGCTCTGCTGACACCTTGATTTTGTCATTGAGCTCCCAGAACTCTGAGACAATAGATTTCTGTTGTTTTGAGCCACTGAGTTTGTAGTATTGTTTTATAGTCATCCTAGTAAATTAATCACACCTGAATGAAATCTCAGGAATCTTTCTAGCTAGGCAAGAGTGACTATGCTTGGCTGAGGTTTTCCAGAGCATTTAAATATGATGAAATACATTCAGAACTAAAATTATTTTGAATAAAATATATATGTCTTGAAAAAATCAGAGTACATTGCAGGATGTATAGTATTTTAGGGTTGTCATGATGAATGTACAATTTTAAAGTTTTTTCTGAATTTATGTTTTTTCACTGCAAATAATTTGAAAAGGTAAAATAAAAAAAATGTTCTATAGAACAATAGAGATTAGTAGACTGAGAGGTTCATCTGTTCAATAAAACATTATTGAGTACCAGGCACAGTGCTAAGTACTGAAGTAAATGTTTTTTTTTTAGTTCAGTCTTTGCTAGTAATCTTTAATATACTTTAAAAACAATGTCTACTTCATTGGATCAGTGAAATAAGCTTCATTATGTTTGTAGATTTTATAATATGCTGCCTTATCACTTCTCTTTTCCCTATTCCCATGGATAATTAAGTAATGAAGGGGAATTTTCACAAATATGCTTTCTTAAAGAATGTCAAGACTAATTTTATCTCAATGTTGTGACCCACAGGTCAAAGGAATCTTAAGAGTTGGGAAGAAAATAAAATTTTAGGCAAAGCCAGAGGGTCATTCATGCTATGGTCTATGTCAGACAATGCCTGATGAGAATTTTAAAGAGCTTCAGTTAAGTCAAAGTTTTGACTCATGTTCAGTGTTTTCCTGTTGACTTTATAGTCTCAGCTAACAACATAGATCATTTGTCATTGTCAGTGCTTCAGGCTGCATCTGAAAATGTCAATAGTAGCAGCAACAACAATTTCCTGAATAAAATGTTATGTTTTCCAGCAATGAATTCTGTGTCTTTATAGTCTCAGTTCTTTATCCCCAATCCCTTTCTCCTGGAATACTTTTCAGAATACCTTTGCTGCAGAGATCATGAGTGGAATGCACCAAGTTTAGAGGAGGACTTACATTTTATGGGACTCAGGAAGTCTTTCTCTGTCTTGCTGTAAAATGCAGGTTGTTAGAAGGAATGACAGAGTGCTCTCAGGCACATCATACTCACTACTACTACTTAATCATGTGAGTCCTCAGTCATTGATGAAGGAATGAACAAGAAGCTGTAGATATAACAATTAAGTTAAAATAGTAAAGGGCTTAGGGTTTTTCAACTTCAGGGAAGATGGTTGAGAAGTAACTTAGTACCGAGGCAAATGGCAGAGACTCTTGTGCAGTGTATGACATGGTAGAAAGATAGAGGTTGAAATTTTTCTGTCTAAACTTAGAAAAGTTATTTAAACTTTATGTTCTTCAGTCACCTCACCTTTAATTTAGGGATAATAATATTGACACCGCAGGATTCTGAGATGATTGGAAACTAGCTCCCATAGGTGTTGGGTAGCAGCTACCATTTCTTCCATGTTTTCTACATAGCATGAGATCCTTGAGGCCAAGGATCATGCATAGTTAATCTTTGTACTCCATTAACTAGTTCAACATTTGACACACAATAAGAATTCAATATATTTACTAAATTAAAATGCAGTACATATTATTTAGTTTAGTCATTAAAATATGTCATTGTATAAGTTCTGCACATTCCTCAACTAGCTTGTCATGGAGGGGTAGAATTGTCTTATTATGTTTTCAGGTATGGGAAGTACAGATGTGTTTGGATGCTTATGGTAAACATAGGGATGCTTAACATTCTTGATTTACTTATGTTAGTGTGTTTTGGATCAAATATTTTCAAGAATTTAAAACTGTGTGAAGGAGTACTGTGATAGGGATCTCTTTTTCCCATTCCAGAGAAATTAAGGTTCAAAAATCAATCATTGAGCTATGTGGGTAGACACATCTGAATATGGCTTTCTTCTTTCTATTAATAAATAGAATCTAGTTGACCGTCTCAACTTTTGCCAGGCTGTAGCTATTATTTCAAATTTTAAAGAGATTCATGCTTGCCCTTGGGTCTAAAATCCCAAGTAATATGATGTCCGTGGTTGTTAACTTTAAGTCTATATAGATAATAATTGACCAAATAAAAATATATTTAATGGCTAATTCTTGTGTCTGTTTGAAGAGTTTTCCCAAAGTTCTGGTTTACTCCTCCCCAAACCTGAAAGAGCATCCACAAAAGAGAGTAGAGCAGAGGTTTTTATTCACAGCAGTGATTTCCTCATTCTCTCGGCACCCTACCTTTGTTCAAGCCAGCAACTTGAGCTCTCACTGTTTTGTTTTCTAATACGGTATGTTTGCAAGCTCTTTAATTTTTCTTTCTGTTTACCTCTTTGATTGCTCCAAACAAGATAAAATGGATTCAGTTGAATGCCAACATTATGTGATTTAATTTACATTGCTATAATGCCTCTCCCTTTTTTTTAAACTTTTGCTGATAATCATTTCTCTTAACTAAATGTTATAATTAGTATTTTGTGTTTCTTAACAGCTGTTTTCTCTATAGTCATCTTAAAAAAACCCTAAGACAAAAATGTGTGTTTTTCTTCAAGTCATTTTTGTCCTTGGATTTCTAGTTTTAATTGTTTTTCTCGTTTGCTGCTATTCAGAAATAATTCTATTTTAAGTTAATTAAAAAATATTTTTGGCCAGAATTGTTCTTAAGTATCAGTTCTGTTCCTAATTTATTGCTCTTATTTTAGCACATTAAAAAATATTTTCTAGAAGATACTACTTTAGCAAATAATTCCCATGATTTTTCTGAGGTTTGTAGGGTCTATATTCAGGCATAAGATATTTAGAGTCTAAACTTGAAAAATATGAAAGCGGGTGTATGTAACTTAAAGAAAATAGTAAATTGTAGATGAAATTGATGATATACTTAACATGCTTATTTATAAAAATCATTCCTTAGCTATCTTTTAACAATGTCTGTGTAATATATGTAATTGTGTTGTATAATTTTTAAAGTAGAAAGATATTATAAATATAATTGATAAAAATTGAAATTGTTTGATTTTCTACTTATTCTTTAAATGCTCTTATTCCTTAAATACTAATTTAAAAAATTAGGTAAGCCAGAACTAATTAAGAATTTCTGCATTAAGAATCGATGCAACAAACTTTTAATACCAATGAATCGCTCTCTGCTGGTAAGGTGTCCCAATGCAGTGAGAGATCTATTTTTTGACCAGACATCTGGTTTCATGCTTAAGAAATTCACTTTATTCTATGGTTTACCTTGGGATATGTTACAGATCAATGAATAGTACAATTCCTTAGTCTTTCCAGCTTTGCATTGGAGTTCATAAATATTAATCACCTTATTTCCTCTTGGCCTCTTAATGCAAGTTACCAGAGGTCAGGTAGCACAGGTGTTTCGATGCCCAGTGAAATGCAAAAAGTGAATCTCCATCTAACATCCAGAAGACCATACACTCATCCGGAAAAATAATGCTGTCTGAACCATACATAGATTGGACATACTAGATTTGTCCTTGGAAATTTATATGATAATTTTCAACACGCCCCCCTCCGCCCTCCAACTTTCTTCAGCTGCCAACATTTGTTTGAACATTTCTACTTTCTAAAGAGCTTGTCTATCTTCCATGTACAAAAATGTATGAATTTGGTGAAAGAATTCAAGAGCAGTAAAATTAGAGAAAAACAGTCACAAATTTCCCTTTAAATGACAAATACTAAAAACAATTATATGCATAAAACAACAGGTATAGTTTTATATTTTGGGGCTCTTAGCTTAAATATTACTTGTATTGTTATTTTGTTAGCTCATAGTAAAATCTAAGGACCATAATACAATTTTAAGAATTGACCTGATAAACCAAAGTTTATAAAATGGCAAATACATAAGGTTAATCTCTGATTTAGAAAGTCGGTAAAAACATTTTTTAAAAGGTCTAAGCAGGGGCACACCTCATCATCAACAAGGGTACCTGCATAATCAACATTTGTATACCTAACCCTAAATTGTACCTCACATCTTCAAAATTAAAAACAAGTCTAAGCAATCATTTATCTCCAGTTCCTTGTACAAAAATATTTTCCAGAAAATTATCCATAATAGATGTAAGGTTCATCTATTATGTTGTCTTTTAAATCATTACCTTAATAAAAGTGCTGCTCCCTTCTCATCTCTCCAAAACAGATTAAAATAGGTAAAAAAAATTGCAAAGAGAAAACTATGAAAAATGAAATAAATCTTAAAATAGTCTTTTTGGGCTTGAAGATTACTTGTATATATTCTGATGTGTTGTGTTTCATCATAACTTGTAAGTGTATGTCAAAGTGAGGTAACATATAGTGTGAATGGGCTATTCTTCAAGTCTGAAAATAAGAATATGAATAATTTTCTATAACATTTCATATTTCTAGAATACGCTCAAATCAACTGTTAGTGATTTTGCCAAAGTTGACTTTCAATTTAAAAAATCACATGGTATAGTTAGAGAAAAGTGCATCCAAGTTTGTGTTTGTGTTTCCAGTTTTGAGTGTCTCTCATAACCCTATTCAGTACTTATTATAATGTAAGGCAAGACCCAAAGAACCCTGAAATTTATTTATAAAGGATTGTGCATTTATTCTTACATGTTTAAACTTCTGTCACCTTCCAAGTACTGTTTGATGCAATACACATATTGAGATACTTTTTCCACTGCTCAAAACAGTTTTTGAACTCATTAAACAGTGCTCCTGCTGTTTTTTTATTTCAGCTCTTCCACATTGGCAAATGTTTCCCTTTGAGGACTTTTCTCATCCGGGGAAGCAAAAAAAAAAAAAGTCACTCAGGGAGAGATTGGGTGAATAGGTAGGGTGGGGGCACTGGGGTCATGTTGTTTTTGGTCAAAAACTGCTGAACATTCAGTGCAGTGTGAGCAGATTGTTCGTGCAAATCAACTATCATGAAACGGGAAAATACGTTGAAAGAATCTTCAAAAAAAATCCACTGAAGAGGAACACAGCTTCTCACAACAATGCTAGCTGGTCCTCTGATGCTGATGGGTTGTAGAACACTTACCTAAGTGGGAAGCCTGTACCATAAATGGCCTGCCCGCCAAAAGATAATTCCATTTTTTGGGAGGTTCTCCCCTTGAAATGTTGTTACGCTCATTTTATACTGAGGAGACTGAATCCTGGAAACCCTAACCCTAGCCCTAACGCCATACTGTTGGTTTGCATTGAGCTCCCACACTAGGTCCAACACATCAAACCAAAATGGAGTCACTCATACCGAAGTTCCACTCCATCAAGCCAAATCCAGTTGTTTATCTGAGCTTTCAAGAAATCAGGAGTGTGAGAGAGAGAGAATACCCAAATCCTTAAACAGGCCTGTTTTAACCAGCATGATTAGGAAGTTCCTCCTGCTTTAACCTTTAAAAGGAAAGTAACTCTGAAATGACTAACCTAGTCTTTTTCTCAATATCTGCTTTCTTCAACCCTCTTTTGCCTGAAAATGCAACCTCCTCTGCTCAGCTCATAGGAACACTCATTTTATTTATGGAATGAGGTGTTGCCCCATTCTAGAATTTCACATAAAAGCCAATTAAGATATTTTAAATTAAATTTGTTTTAATTTTGTCTTTTGATGCTAGGAATAACTGGATGACTGGTTGAATATATTTCATTACTCAAATATAAGTATTTTCCATTCTGGTAGTTTTTTTCTCTTTTGGGTTCTTAATCAATATTCTCTTTGGTTCCGGATACACTAGCCTCACTTATGTGTTTATTTCACATATTTAATGTGTTGTAGTCTCTAGTCTCATATTTTATAGAAAATACAAAGGAAAGGAAATATCAGCCTCAAATGTAACTTTTGATTTCAAAAGCATCACATGGTTTGTACAAACCTGGAAGAAAATCTTCTATCATTAGATTTATCACTCAGAAGGACAGTGGAGGGGCAAAGTCTGTCTAGAAAAACCAACTGTTTTCCCTGAAATGATACACAAGGATCTGAAAGAACAAAAACTCAGAGGCTGTAATAATGTAAAGACGTTGCCAAACATACTAGGCAGAAACCTGGGTGAATTAGAGAGTAATCAAAGAGGAAAAGAAGTATTATAAAAGGATAAATAAAATTATCACTCTTTGTTGATGAAATGGTTGCAACTTTAAAAGCCTAGGCAACATTATTAAAAACTTACTAGATTAGTAAAGGAATTTGATCAAATGTTTGAATGCAAGATAAGCACACAGATAACGTGTCTCTGGTAACCCACCAGTAATAGTAATAGTATTCATTAATAGTAGAATGCTATTAATAATTCACTTAGAAACAAAATTGTGAAAATTCTTTTTCCAAATGTGACAACAATTATAATTAAAAACAAATTTAACAAACTATAAAAGGCTTAATTAAAAAATAACATTATATACATACATAAAGTATAAGGACATGATTATGTCCTTACTGAAGGATGTAAAACAGAATCAGAGCAAGTGGAAATACATGCCACGTTTTTACATGAGAGAACAATATTAGAAAATGTCAGTTTTCCCAGAAGCGAGATATAAACGAAACAGTTACTATTTGTATTAGCTTTCTACTGCTGTTTCACAAATCACCACCCATCTAGCAGGTTGAAACAATACCTACTTATCTCCGTTTCTGTAGATCAGAAATCTGGGAATAGCTTAACAGAGTCTCTGGTTCAGTTTTTCATCTGGCTGCTGTCCTGGTGTCAAATGTGGTGTGGTCTCATCAGAGACCAGGCTGGGGAAAGGTTTACTTTCAATTTCATTTAAGTTTTGGCAAGATTTATCTGCTTGCTGTGGAACAGAGGTCCCTGCTTGCTAGTTGTTGGTCAAGAGGATGCTCTCTGCAAATAAATGCCTCCCATAGTTCCTTGCCACATGAGTCTGTTCCAGGCTCTTTAGAACACAGCAGCTTACTCATTTATAGTCAGCATGGGAGTATACTTAGTATGGAGAGGCCTAATGTATGTACAGTAATATAATCATGAGAGTGACACTCATCACTTTTGCCATAGAACATATCCTTATCATGGGAATGACATTTCAACGCTCTTGCTAGATTCTGTTGGCTAGAAACAAGTCATAAATCCTGCCCATACTCAAGGAGAAGGGATTATAGAAGGCATTGAGTACCAAGGCCATACTAGTATCTATTTGTCATACCATTCAAAGAACATTTGAATTAGGACACATCCTGTTTTTAACACTTGTTTTAATCACCAGCCTCACAGATGTGATTCAAATGAACTCAATATATATAAATGATTTGCAGATTCTATTAAAATTTAGAGGTTATCTATAAGGTGTTCTTGCAATATTTCTTTTTCAAGTAAAATAAATAAGTAAAAAAAAAATTACCTTTAAATTGTAATGCAGAATCCTAATTTTCTTTTTTTTTGTTTTTGAGTTGTAGTCTTACTCTGTTACCCAGGCTGGAGTGCAGTGGCCCACTCACAGCCACCCTTGACCTGCTGGGCTTAGGTGATCCTTCCACCTCAGCCTTCCAAATAGTTGGAACTACAGATGCACACCACCAAGTCCGGGTAAGTTTTGTGATTTATTGTAGAGACGAGGTCTCACCAAATTGCCCAGGCTGGCCTTGAACCCCTGAGCTCAGGCAATTCTCTTGCCTTGGCCTCCCAAAATGCTGAGATTACAGGCTGAGTCACCGCCCCTGGCCCCTAATTTTTTTTTATGCTAGAAATACTCTTTAGGTTAAGAAAACAATTTAGGTTTTGCTGAGAATTCATTGTTTTTAAGTACTTCACTAAAAACAATGAATTATGAGCAATCACATTTTTTGGAAATCAAATACTGAAACACAGACAATGCCTACTGAATTCACTTTCATGTAATTGGTACAGTCTTAATGGCTTAATTATTAAAATCTTTTCTGTTTATTACTTATGCTTTGATTTTTAATAAAATTAATTCTAGTTAAACTCTAAAATATTTTAATAATAACATAAAACTCCTGTGAATTTGTCTCATAGTTCAAAAGGTGCAATTTGTGGAAAACAGCTAAAGCCTTTAAGAATTAAATCAAGGAAAATCATTATGACTCACTTTCTCATTTTAAATAGGTCATTTAAAAATATATGTTTAAAAAAATAAAAATGAAAAGATGTACTTATTTATATGGTTTGCCATGTTCAGAAGGACAGATTCATGAATGGAAGTCTTTCTATAGTCCCCTCATTCACAGTTTAAATCGGCAGCAGAGTCAATAGAATAGCAATGGCACTTTCATTTTTAATTGTCAAGTCTGCGTATATTTTAAAAAGTGCTGAATTATGCTTTTCTGGGTAAAGACACATTAACTTATTATTTTCAATTTGCCATCTCCATATTAGTTACATAGTATTACATCCAAACTTCCTGTTTCATAGCAGCATCTATCCTGTTTCCAAAACTCTTTCCCTCCCTTTCCAGTAAACAAAGCAACAAACGAAAATAAAAACAAACACACAAAAACAGACAAATGAATCACATCACGACAATGTCTATGTGTGCACTTTGCCACAGGAGAGAATAGTGATCTTTAAATGGAATTGTGTGTTTTGTCTTATATAAGTAAAGACTTCGAAAAATTGAATGAATGCTAGGGGTATGTTTGCGTGATAGTGAGAGACATTGAAGAAAGAAAGTGTGAGGAACATAATCCGGTAATAAATTGGGGCTCGATCCCCTATATATCCTGACTATAATGTGTTTGGTTATAATCATAGACCTTCCTCTTTACTGAGACAAAAGATTGGCCATTGCCATCGAAGCAAAAAGCTGATTTAATTGTTACCTAATGTATGCATTGGTGATGATAGTGATTGTATTAACCATCACTTGAACTTTTATCATGTAGAAGAGTTATTTCATTAGCTCATTTTAGTGTCTCACATCCATACTTGATCAAATAGAAAGTCTATAGATAAAATGTGGCATTTTCAAATGAAAAATTGCATCTGAAGTAAAGGATCCAACAGCTAGATCTTTTGACTGACAGTGTGGCCTTATATTTGCTTTTAGTTGTTCTAAGGAAAACTGTCTAGAGGTGGTGGTCCGATGGCCAGCTGTTCTGGGTTATAGAAAGTGGTTAGCCTGCAGCAGTGTGACCAGTGCCTGTGTCCAGAAACACCACTGATTAATTTGCTAGAAGAAACACTCACCATTCAGAGTTTAGTGAGACAATCCTAGTTGTATTTTATTAAATATCTAAAGTACAGAATATTTAATTTAATTAGTTTCACAATTACCATTATGATCTACTTTTATTTTAAAAAATTGTAAAGATATTTGTAAATTCAGTTAATGTAACAAATTTCTTCTTATAAATATCTCACATGAGAAATAGTTTTTATGTGTAAAAGTTTTTTTTAATGTATTGGAGTTTTCTAAGTTTTACTTAATAAAGGAATGATAGCTATTTCTGATATCAATTTGGAGAATATTTAAGATTAAATAGATTGGTAACTTTCAAGATCATCTAGATTAAAATATTAATAGAGGATATAAGTGTCATAATGTAAAAATGTGAAATGGCTAATTGTAATTAACAATATCTATTCTGTTTAACGAGGGTAAAATGCATTTTCTCTCAAGTATTTAAAACACCACACCACAATCTTAATTACATTATTATTTTTCTTAATTAAAGCCTTATGAACACTCATAATTAGTACAAAATGTGTTATTAATTTCAGTATTAATAATGCTTAGCTTTCTTGAATTCTCAAGTAAAATACTGCTTTCAATTTCTAACTTAACATGTTAGAAAGTGACATGACAGGCCAGTCATCCTTTTTTATGTGTGTGTACTTGACCCTTGAACAACCCAGGGATGAGGAGCATCAACTTCTCACACAGTCCAGCATCCATGTATAACTTTTGACTCCTAAAAGCTTAAATACTAATAACCTGCTATCAACCAGAAGCATTTACTGAAGACATAAGCAATGGATTAACATATATTTTGTATGCTATATGTATTATATACGATATTTTTACAATAAAGCAAACTAGAGAAAAAATGTTCTTAAGAAAATTATAAGGCAGACAAAATATATTTGCTATTCATTAAGTGAAAATGGGTCACGTAAAGGTCTTCATCCTCATGGTCTTCACATCAAATAGGCTGAGAAGAAGGAGGAAAACAAGGGATTGATGTTGTTGTCTCAGGGGTGGCAGAGGTAGAAGAAAATCCACATATAAGTGGATCCATACAGTTCAAACACATGTTCAATGATCAGCTATATTTGCATGTTGATGCATTATCTTCCTATCAAACCCAATTGTAGGGTTGCTGGACTCTTCCATTGAGTTATTTTATGGGATAGCTGCTCAGATATATCTATAACTATATCTATCTATAGATAGACATATATAGACATACATATCTATATACAGACTTATCTATCTATCTATAGACTTATTGAAGTGCTACTTGTAGAAAAAGTTGCACAAGCCGTAAGTGTGACCGATCAATTATTTTTCACCTAGTGGTGCCCCAATGTGCCCACAGCACACATCAAGAAATAGAAATATAGCCGGGCTCGGTGGCTCAACCTGTAATCCTGCGCCTTTGGGAGGCTGAGGTGAGTGGACTGCCTGAGCCTGCGGATTCGAGACCCGCCTGGGTAGCAAGACCTCATCTCTACAACAAATCAAAAAATCAGCCGGGCGTGGTAGGGTGTGCCTGTAGTTCCAGCTACTAGGAAGGCTGAGGTGGAAGGATCGCAGGAGGCCAGCAGGTCGAGGCTGCAGTGGCCGGGAGTGGCCGCTGCACTCCAGTCTGGGCTACAGAGTGAGACTCCAACTCAAAAAAACCAAACCAAAACAACAACAACAACAAAAGAAATAGAATATTATGAGCACCCTAGACTATTTTGCCCAATATCGGCTATGACTCAGCCAATCCTGAAAGTACCTTTATAGTGATTTTTACCATTATTGATTAGTTTTGCCTGCTTTTTAAATTTATAGAAATAGAATCATATCATATACATACTTTGTGTGTATTGCTTCTTTCACTCAAAAAATTATGTTTGAGGGAAACTTTCACATAATTACCTGAAGCAAGCATGTGTTCATTTCCATTACTATATTGTATTCCAGGCAATTTATTTCTCCATTTTATTGCCAATGGATATTTGGATTGTTTCCAGTTTGGAAAAATAATATAAAATGTTAGCAAGATATTATATACATGTTCTCATCATGTACACATGTTTCTCTTTCTTTTTTTACATATTCCCTGTACCTAAGGATGGACTTGCTGTATTTTAGGGTTTAGATATTACCAAGTTTCCAAAGTTCTTGTACGAATTTAAACTTCTGCAACCAGTGTATTGTAAAGGCAAAATAAACTTTCCATCCACACCCTGAAGGTTTGAGAATTTGAGTCTGCAAAACCATCTGACAATAATAGACAGATTAACAGGAAAAAAGGCATAGAAATTTATTAGTGTCTGAACACATGGGAGTCATACAAAGTATGAAACTCAAAGAAGGGGCAGATGGTCAAAGTTTAAACATCCTCATGTTAAGCGAGAAGGAAGCGGAGGATTTGGACATGTTTAGTGAAAGAGTAAATGATTTTTAGGTGAGATGAATGAAATACAAGAACTGACAATAGCCTGGGACAAAGTTTGTCAGGGCTCTGGATGTAGTATTAACTGTAATCTTCCTTTCTACAATATCAGTTTCCCGTGGTTGATGAGATATTTAGGGGAGCGATTCACATTTGAGTATCTTCTAGAAGATCCTGGCCTTTGGGTACTTAGTGGACATTTAGAGAACGCCCTTCCTCACATTTGCTTCTCTCAGATGCTCTCAGTTTAAAAGCGGTATATTTGGGTGTATCATTTTCTGAGCCCCAAATGTACAAGTGTTTCAGCATCTCAACAATCTTCCCAAGACTTGTTGTTATTAGACTTTATAATTTTAGCCATTTTAATGTGTATTTAGTTTTAGCTCATGCTTTTGTGCATATTTCCTTGATGACAGATGAGACTGAGCCCCTTTTTACATGTTTATTGGCTATTTGGATATATATTTTATGAAATATTGATTATAATATTTTGAATATTCATCATTTTTCTTATTGAATTGAGGTTTTAAAAAAGCATGCTCTGGAGATAAATATTTTGTAAGAAAAGTAAATAGCTAATACTTTTTCTGTCAGTGGTCTATCTTTTATCTCTACTAATATTTTCTTTTGTTAAGTGAAAGTTCTTAATTTAATGTTAGTTAATTTATTGAAATTGATTTAGACTATAAGATTTTAAAAAAATTTTACATTTTTTCATTAAGACATTTGCTGGAAGTGTAGATATTTTTATTAGTGTAAGAAAAATGCTTTAATCTATTTCTAGCTTATTAAGAATTTATATAAAACATTTGTGTTAAATTTTATAATATTTTGTTTTGGGATTTGATACAAATTTTATCTTATAGTATAATAATAAATGCTATAAAAAGATTTCTCATTTAGTCTATAAATGCTTTAAATTATATTGTCTAATTATTCTATGGAAAACTAATCTGGAATAAACTTTCTATTGTTATGATATATAATTCTGTTTTTGTTTTTTTTTTTTTTTTTGAGTTGGAGTCTTATTCATCACTCAGGCCGGAGTGCAGTGGTGCAATCATGGCACATCACAGCCTTGACCTCCTGGGCTCCAGTGATCCTTCCACCTCAGTCCTCCAAGTAGCTAGAACTACTGGTATGGGTCACCATGCCCACCTAGTTTTTTGATTTTTTTGTACAAGGTCTCGCTATGCTGCCTAGGATGATCTTGAACTCTTAGGATTACAAGAGTGAGACACTGCACCTGTCCTATAGTATTCTTTATACATATCTTGTTGGATCCAATTTACAAATATCTTGTTTAGATTTTTGCACCTCTGTTTATGGGAGAGATTGCTCCATAATTACTTTTCCTTCTAATGTTTTTATCAAGTTTTGATATCAAGGTTTGACTGGCCTTCTGAAATAGTTGGTAAATAGTTCTTTTTACATTATTTGGAAGAGATTTTGTAAGATGTGTGAAAATGTAGTGAAGTCATCTGGATCTGGATTTTTGTCTATGGAAAGGTTTTAAATTACATATGCCTTTAATATGTGGACACACGCCTGTATTTACATTTTAAATTTATTTTATGTTAGATTTATTAAGTTATATTGTATCTATTAAATCAAATTGTCAAATTTATTTGGGTTAAATTGTTTATAATGGCTTGTTATCCTTTTATTGTCCATAAGGTCCATAGTGATGTCTGATTTTTAAATTTTCTAATAGTGATTTTTGTTTTCTCTTTCCTGAGATTTTGTTGATTTTCTGAACTGATTTTCTATATTAGTGATCACTGTTCTTTGTTATTTCTTGGCATCTACATTCTTTCTGCTCTGTTTCTAACTTCTTGAAATGCATTCTTACGTTTTTGATTATAGTTCTTTTTATGTTTCTATTATATTTGTTTAAAGATACACACTTTATAAACTTTTTTGTAGAAATGTTTAACTATATCATACAAGCATATTATACATAATTTAAATCATACAGGGAATTATATGAATATGATTAATTTTGATAAATATTCTATGTTCACCTGAAAATGATGTGTATCCTTCCATTTTGGGGTGTGTAATATTCTATTTTGTTTACTAGTTGCTATTAGTTAATAATGCTACTAGTATCTTGATAGCTTTACTAATTTTTTTGTCTGATTGTTTTATTAATTATGGAGGGTGATTTGTTAAAGTCTCCAAGGATGATTTGAGATGGGTCTATTTTTCTTTTTTTTTTGAGTTGGAGTCTCACTCCATCGTCCAGGTTGGAGTGCAGTGGCACACTCATGGCCACCCCAGCATCAACCTCTGGGCTCTGGTGATGGTTCTGCCTTAGCCTTCCAAGTAGCTGGCACTACAGGCGCGAGCTACCTTGCCCAGCTAATTTTTGATTGATTATAGAGACGAGGTCTCCCCCAATTCCCTGGGTTGGTCTCGAACTCGTGGGCTTGGGCAATCCACTTGGCTTGGCCTCCCAAAGTTGGGATTATAGGCCAAGCCACCGAACCCAGCCTATTTTTCCTTTTAATTCCAACAATTTTTGCCTTGTGTATGTTGAGATTATGTTATTGAAAGCGTGCACACAATTTGTAATTATTGTATCTCCTGGTATTTTGACCCTTTTCATTATAAAATGTCATTATTTTTATGCTTTGAAGCTAGGCTTTCTTAGATAGGTATAGCTATATCTTTTTTTGGTATTTATATAGTAAATGTTTGTGTTATATTTTATACTGTATATAAATCTTTTTTTTGTATCTTCTTTTTTTCATGCTTCTGTATGAATACATTCAATGATCAATCTTCCAATTCACTGATTTTCTTTCTCTCTTTTTCTTCTTCAGCTGGGGTCTCACTGTGTTGCCCAGGTTGGAGTGTGGCATGAACAGGGCTCATTGCAGCCTCGGACTCCTGGGCTATAGCAATCCTTCTGTCTCAGCCTCCCCAAGTAGCTGAGAATACAGACACATGCCACCGTACTTGGCCAATTTTTAAATTTTTTGTAGAGATGAGGTCCCGCTATGTTGCCTAGGCTGGTCTTGCGTACCTGGGCTCAAGCAATCCTCCTGCTTCAGCCACCCAAAATGCTGGGATTATACGCATGAGCCATTGTGCCTGGCCTTGTTGTTTCTAATCAGCTGTTAAACCTGTATATTAAATTCTTTTTTTTTTTTTTTTTTTGAGTTGGAGTCTCACTCTGTCACCCAGACTGGAGTGCAGTAGCTGCTCCCAGTCACTGCAGCCTTGACCTGCTTGCGGGCTCTGGTGATCCTTTTGCCTCAGCCTTCCAAGTAGCTGAAACTACAGGCGCGTGCTACCACGCCTGGCTAATTTTTTGATTTATTGTAGAGATGAGGTCTCGCCAAGTTGCCCGGGTGGGTCTCGAACTCAAGGACTCAGGCAATCCACTTACCTTGGCCTCCCAAAGCACTGGGATTACAGGCTGAGCCACCAGGCCCAGCTCCTGTATATTAAATTCTAAGTAAGTTTCAGTTATTGTATGTTTCAGCTCAAAAATACCTACTTGGCCATTAGATTCATTTCATTAAAGTTTACAGTCCTATGGTGAATTTCCCCTTCTTTTCATCTATTGTTTTAGCACACACAAAAAAATTATGTTTATTTTAAAGGATGTGTATGACAACTCTAGTTGTCCACTTATTTTCATCCACTTATCTCCACTTATTTTCATCTTCTTCTTTTTTATTTTAGTCTGTGTGAGAATTTATTAAATCACAAAAATGGTAGCTCTAGTAGGAAATTAAATAATTTCTTTTTTTAAAGTAAAGGTGTATGATTATTTTAAAAAATATGTTTCATTTCAGAGCTGTGAGGTACAAGTGGGGATTCACTACATAAGTAGGTTGCCTGCAGGTGAAGTTTGGGTTTCTAGCTGACCCTCTCTCATCTGAGAGTGGACCAGGTACCCAGTGTATTGTCACATGCTCCTCTCTTTCCTCTCATACCCCCCAGCAGTGTCCAGCATCTGCTGATCTACACTTTCTGCTAGTGTGACCAGTGTTCAGGGCCCACTTATGAGTGAGCACATGTGACGTTCAGTTCTTTGTTTCTGTGATTGTTCACTTAGTACGATGGTCTCCAGCTGTATCCAAGTTGCTGTGAAGGCCATGATTTTGTTCTTCTTTGTGGCTGTGTGATATTCCCCTGTGTATATGTACCTCATGTTCTTTATCCAGTCCAAGTCATTTTCTTCTATCCTTTGACCCTCGTCGGCATTTTAAATGGTTTTCTGATACTATGTCTGAAAACTTGTAGAGACAGTTTGAGATGTTAGATGATGTCATAACCTTTCAGAGGATTTTATTTTGATTGCTGGTGGTCAGAATAGGGAAGACTGTTAAACATGGGAATTAAATTGTTTAATGCTGGATATCACTTTTCTTGGAGGCTTATTTATTTTAAATTGAGAGTACTCTTTAAGGTATAGTCCCATCAGTGTCCTATCTGGAATTCTGTTTTTGTTTGATTTTTACCTAGGAATTCTCATTTGTGACAGGCTCTGAACTAGTCTTTTTTTGTCTTGAGAACCAGGTGGGATTACCAAATGCTCTGCTTGTCTTCTTACCCTCCTTTTTGAAACTTCTCAGCCTCATAGTCTCTTGGCTCTAAGCCATAACCACCTCAACAGAAAAAACAGAACAGAATGTTGGGTTTATCGCAATGCTTTTTTGATCTCTCTGGGATCTGATTCTATTAAATTTACAAATTGTTGACTCCATAAACATGTGAGACTGCCAAAAGCTCTTAGCAACTACTTATAAATCAGCAGATGACTCCAAAATCATTTGACTATCTCAATAGTTGCAGGGAAACACACTGGTAAGTTTGAACACATATTTATGATTTAAAAAAACAAAAATAACTCTTAGACAATTTGCTTCATAAAATAATTTCTTTGACTTGGTAAAGTTTATGTACCCAAAGTCTATGTAAAATATTATTCTTTTATGAAAAGATTTAGTTACATTCGTTCCTTTTAAGAATGAGAATAATACTAGAATGCCCTTTATTACTTTTTCTGTTATTTGTACTGTTTGATAAATTGGACATTGGTAATAGAAAAAAAAGTAAATATATTTTTATCTAAATTTATTTAAATAGAGAAATAGACTCTCCAAATAGAGAAAACAACCAACTCAACTATTAAAGCAATGGAACTAATTTATGAGCTCAGTAAGGTTGCCAGATTTGAATCTATAAAAGTCAGTATTTCTCTACATAAGCAAAAATCAATTAAAAGTTGTAATAAAGCATAAGTGTTATTTCACAGTAACAGAAAACAATGAAAAATGCCTAGGAATTGACTTACTGTATGGCGAATAGGACCTCTTTGGACAAGATGTTAATCTCTAAAAAGACACATAGCAAATAATCTGAATAAAGAGAACTCTTCATTTTCTTATATGAGATTACATAATACTATTAGAAAAAACATCTCATCTCAAATAAGTCTATAAATATAATTGGAGTTTAACAAACATTTAAAAAGTTCTGTTAGAGAATTAAGTCCAGGAGTAATTCAATGCATCTTTTTTTTTTTAACATTTGTAATTAAAAAAAAAATTATTTTAAAGATGTGGGGTACAATTTAGGGCTAGGTATACAAATGTTTATTATGCAGGTACCATTGTTGATGAGGTGTGTCCGCCCACCCCGGGCAGATTCCCACTACTGGCAATCCCTCCCCACCACCCCTGGCAGTTTCCAACTACTGCCAATTCTTTTCTTACAGTATTACGATAATTGTTCAAGGTTCACTTATAGTGAGAACATGTGATACTCAGTTCTTTGTTTCTTTGATAGATCATTCAGTATTACATACTCTAAGTCCATCCAAGTTGTTACAAAGTTCATAATTTTGTCCTTCTTTATGGCTGCATAATATTCCATTGTGTATGTGTACCACATTTTTTTTTTTATCGAGTCCTCTTTCAATGGACAGCACGGTTGGTTTCATGTTTTTCCTATTGTGAATAGTGCTGCGATAAACATACACGTGCAGGTATCTTTTCCATAATGTGCTTTGAGTTCCTCTGGGTATATTCCCAGTAGGGGGATTGCAGGGTGGTATGTGATAGGGTTTGCAGGGGGGTGGGAGAGGAGGTTATAGTTAAAACAGCTCATCATGTGAACCTCACAGAGTTGCAATGGCCCAAAAAACTAACACTCTGCTCTAACAGCATCCTGTCACCCCAAACCTCCTCGTTCTGTACGTCAGTGTTTGCTGTCATAAGGCTTAATTTCAGAGACAATTGAATAACAACATCCCTGATAGTGACTGGTTTAATGCAGACATCTGCTTTTCAGGGCTGTGGGACCAGCAGCCTGTAACCCATGTCGACATCTGCATCTCAAGGCCAGGGGACTGACAGCTCAGACTCCCTAAACTGCTACTTGGAGCCCAATACACCTCAGCTGGGGTTTTTAAAGTCACCTGCAACAGAACAAAGGCTGCTGGTTTCTCTCTATAGAGTCAGTCATCCCCCCTTCTTTTCTTTAATAAACCTTTTTAACCACCGCGACTCATCTCTTCCTTCTCGGCATACTTTACAGTATAGAAGGTCGATTTATAGATCTTTTAGGAATCGCCACACTGTTTCACAGAGGCTGTACTAGTTTATACTCCCACCAACAGTGTAGAAGTATTCCCTTTTTGCTACATCTTCTCCAGCATCTGTTGTTTTTTGAGTTTCAAAGCATCTTACAAAGAATTACTAAATATTCAGTAATTATATGAAGCAACACACGTACAACACTAGAACAGACAAATGAAAAAAAAATGAAAAAACCTGTAAATCGAATCATTTATATTTGGAACTAAACATAAAGTAACAGGGCATCTTTCTCAAATCAATAAAAAAAAGACAACTTGACTAGCAGTTGATAATAGGAAAACAAGTTTATTATATTAAGAAAAATAAACCACTTCCTCACTTAACATATATTAAAGGATACTTTAAACGGATTAATTATTCAAGTTGAAAGATAATTTGTAGACCAAGTAGAAGATTATATAGGCAAATATCTATGTGATCTGGAAAATAAAGACTTAAAAAAATACTTGCAAAAGCTCAAATGAAAAAGCAAAAAGTTGTTTTGAGCGGTGGGAAAAGCGTCTCAACGGGTGTATTGCATCAAACGGAGAGTACTTAAATGTTTATTCTTAAACATTTAAAAATAAATACATATACCTAACCCTTAACTATATCCCACAACTTCATAATAAAAAAAAAAGAATAAATACACATTTTTAATGAATCAATTCTATTTTTCTGGGGGAGAGGATTCCCCACTTGTAAATGCTCTGCCACAAACCAGGTTCATAATGGCTTTTTTGGTATGCTTGCACAGTTGCATAACCAGAAAACTCAGCATGTCATTCATTCACTTATTTTCCATAATCATGCTGATAATTTCAATTTGCTTTAATTGTTGAATTGATTACTGTTTCTGATGGTTGAATGGGTTGCCGGCATGTAAACAGTGGGTAAAGATATAAACTGTGCGTCATGGGTCATTATGTGTATGCATTTGATTTCTACTTGATTCTATTTTATATAGTCCAAGGAAAGCCTCACAGGCAATGCTTCTCTTCAAGTTTTTGTCTCTTTGTTTTTGTGCTGTTTTAAAAGAATACATGAGGCTGAGTAATTTATAAAGAAAAGAGGTTTGCATGGCTTATAGTTCTGCAGGTTGTACAAGAAGCACGATATCATAGACACCAGCATTTGCTTCTGATGAGGGCCTTGGGCTGCCTCTATTCATGACAAGGTGAAAGGAAGTCAGTGTGTGCAGAGGTCACAAAGACAGTGAGCAAGACTAGGGGGTGGGGTACAACCAGCTCTTGTGGGAACTAATAGGTGAGAACTGGCTCACTCTCTCCCTTCCCCCCAGAGAGGATATGAATCTATTAATGAGGAATCCACTCCCCTAATCCAAACACCTCTCCTTAGGTCCGACCTCTAGTATTGGGATCAAATTTCTTCATGAGGTTTGGAGGGACAAACATCAAACTGTGTCAATAAATTACTACCATGAAATAACATATTTAATGTCCTAAGCCTACAAGAAAATGATTTTGAAAGCTATTATAATAAAATTCCCCCTCCAGATCATGTTTTAAATCCTTTTTGTATTTTAAAAATTAAGTTAATTGACTTTTTTTTCATTTCATTTATTGTTATTTTAAAATTCAGCCTCGTTGAGGAGGCAATGTTGGTCTAGTGAAAAGTCATTATTTCTCCTGGTAGTGACTTTCTTCAACTTCTTTCCTCTGTATTTAACTTTTTTTGGTCCACATTGTCCTGGATGTTTGAAGTGGATTCTGGGGGAGAGTTATTATTCTATGTTCAAGTCTGAATGGAGAATTTAAAGGGCAACATCTATACCTTTCTATATTAGGGACGATTAATCATTTAGAAAGGCACATTGCAATTCTGTGTGCAACAATAAAGAAAATGGACATAGCACTCAGTCTAAAAGGGCAGAGCACTACAATGGAAGCCAGAGAAAAGTAATTCGGCAAGCTAACAGACTTTGTAACTTTGGTGAGCTTATTCCTTGTAGGCATATTTTTTCATCTATAAAATAAAAGAATTAGAATAGACAATCTCAGTGACCCATTTTGGTTCTAGAATTCTAAGAGTTTCAAGTGAAAAAAAAGTGAGGCATCATTAGAGACTATAGCAGGTGAATTTATACCAGAAAGCAAGTTTCTTTCTGATGTTATTTACCTTTAATCAGAGCCTCAATTTCTTGTGTAAAGTTTCAAGTAAAACTAAGTTGAATTTTCAATATAACTTGGTTTGTGTGAACTTATCATTATCTATTTTTCATATTTATGATATGTAAGGGAAAAAAGATAAAGAAGACAGCTTGCTTTCTCTTTATCTAGTCTCTGGGGAGAAATTAAAGTGGGGATATGGAAAATATTTTAATTAGTTAGCATAACTATGTCCACAAATCCCAACTGGTCTTCTCGCTGTCAGTCTCCTGTGTTCAGGTTTTTCTGAAATAAAAATTTGACATTGGGTATATATGTAATAGAATGAAAAATGTTCCCCCCATAGATATCAAGTCCTAATCCCTAGAAACTGAATATATTGCTTTATGTGGAAAAAGTGGTCTTTGCAGACGTGATTAAGATCTTGAGATAAAGAGATTATTCTGGATTACCTGGGTAGGTTGAAAATGCCATTACAAGCATTCTCATCTGAGAGAGGCAGGCTAGATTTTACAGACAGAAGAGGGAAAAGCAATGTGAAGAGAGCGGCAGAGATTGGATTTAGGTAGCACACAATGGGAAATGCAAACAGCCATCAGAGGCTGGAAGAAGCAAGGAGCTGATCTTCCTCTAAATCCTAATGAGACAGCCTGTGGAGACAGAGTAGAGAGATTTTAAGACTGGAATGAGGTAGCACAAGCCAAGGAATGCTGGAAGTCTCCAGAATTAAGGGGCAGATTCTCTCCTAGATTTCTGAAGCGACGCACTGTTGACACCTGGATTTCAGCTTAGTGATACTTATTTCAAACTTCTTGCCTTTATTTAGCATTGCTAGAGAATATATTTCTGTTGTCTTAACCAAATTTGTGACAATTTGTTACAAATGTCATAAGAAACCAATATAGTGTATAAATAGACCAGTGATTCAAAAAGATTAGACAGAGGGCAAATGCTGAGACATGATGGTACCCATGTACCCAAGTACATTTTCAATCCCGAAATCTACACTAGAAATGACAGAACATCTGGTACTAACTCAAAGGGGAAAGTAAGGACCTGGTTGACCCTTTCTAGTTGGACATGTGTTGTCAATTTTGTTTCCGAAGGGTGGTAGTAGTTCAGAGAACTCTCTGTAGAGCAATAGACTTCAAGGGTTACAGACCACAGTGTATTAGTTTATGGGGAGAATGGGAATAGAATTCTGGGGAAGAATGCGTTAGAGGCTATTAAGTTTTTTTCACTATGTTTTTGGAACAAGAACCTGGTCTAACTCTTAAAAAATTATCACAATAAATTTGCTGAGTGGATGCAGATCAGGGTGAGAACTTAGAGGCTGATGGAGTCTCAGTAGAATGAGATCTAGCTCTTTAAATTCCTGTTTAGAAGAAAACCACTTCTGGCCAGGAACGTCTACATCAGACTATTATAAAATAATAAAACTCTGCTGTACTAAGCCACACACATATTTCAGGTCTATTTGCTGCTGCAGTCTTGCCTACAGAAATAGGCATTTTAAAATAAGATGCTGCTCTAAGCATAACAACATGAAACATGGGCATTTTTTGGATACTTGGAAGTGTAGAAATAGAGATCACACTCTGAAAAGCTGACGAAGCCTGGGCTAATATTTAGTAAAACAGTCACCTGTACTAGCTTGCAGGGCAGATTGTGTGACTGCTGGTAGCTCTAGAAGAAGTGGTTGGAAAGTGTTGTAGCATTGACTCTTACTTTCTGTTTTGAGTAAGGCATTACGTGTAAGGTGAGGGGAAGCACAGATGTGAGGTTTGAGGGCAGATGTGGAAAGAAAAAGAGAGTGGAGGTATTCAGGATCTGACATGGTTTGGAAAACCATGTTCTTTTCATTCCCAAACAGTAGGAGCTAAGGCTGCTTTCTCTATATCCCAGCTTATGTTTTAGATGACTTTGAGGTACCTGTTATTAAGACCAGAGAGGTGGGGGGGGGCGGGGAAGAAAAGAAAAGAAAAGTCAGAAGAATTA
The DNA here is from genome assembly GCF_000164805.1 of Carlito syrichta. Taxonomy (NCBI): domain Eukaryota; kingdom Metazoa; phylum Chordata; class Mammalia; order Primates; family Tarsiidae; genus Carlito; species Carlito syrichta. The sequence continues at coordinate 440,981 of NW_007257423.1, read as the reverse complement.
AGGAGTCTTATTGTCTATTTCTAGAAAGGTAATTTGGTTATGGATAATGGCACATGGAACTCATTGGAAGCACATAGGAAATCCACTACATTTTAGAGGGAATTGTATTGCTAAAGAGACCACAAGCCTGGCTTTAAAATCTTAAGACTGCTCAGGCTTTAAAACTTTAGGCTTTTGTACTTGCACAAGCTCACCCGGAGACATGGAAATGCAGATTCTTGGTCTCTACCACTAGGGATTCTAAGTAGCACGTGGAAAAATGCTTCCTTTCCATCCCAAAGATGTCCGTCTCCTGATTACCAAAACTGTAAATATGTAGCATATAATAAGTAATTGTTTATTTTAAATTTCTCCCAAACCTGAAATATTAAAAAAAAAAATCTGTTCCTTATACCTGTAACAATCCCAGACCAACTACACGCAAATACATACGCATATACACGCGGACACACACATGTTGCCTCTCTTTTAGGATTCAGCACTGTAAGTACCCAGGCCCTTGTTATCACCTTCCATGGACTCAGATGCACACCCACTGTTTAATGACTCCTCTTCACACTAATCCATGGTTCATGCCATGCTTAGATGAAGCCTACACAGCCAGCTACGTTCACTTTACTCACCCACTGGAACATTTCAGTGAATCTCTGCTGCTTATTTGTTGAAGACTACACATTTCGGGCATACATTTACTATCCTTTACTCTGAACCACAACTACCACTTCTAACTTCATCTTTCACATCAGTTGCTAAAAATATAGCTAACATCGTAGCTAAATTTGATGGTCTGAAGTTCAATGGAAGCTTTTTCCTGTCTCTTTGTATTTTCTTAAGTCATTTGCTCTAATGAAATGACATGACTTTCTCCTTTTCCCTTTGCAACTATACTCGTTTTCTAAGACCTAGCTTAGATGTCAAGCCTCCAATTTTCAAATTGCATTTATTTGAAAGAACAGATCTTCCTTGGCACCAGTCATTTGGCTCTTAATTATTCTTGCTTCTATACTAGCTGCTTGTACAACTTCCTTGTCTTCTTAAATGAATTGTAATCTCTTTTTGAATAAGCAGCAGTCTTAATCATTTTTAAATCCATCAATGAACCTAATGGTTTGCCCAAAAATCTCAATAAATATTTTTTGAATAAATTAATTGCTGCAAGAGTAAATGTATGAATGAACTTTTTGAAAGTTAAAATTTTGCACCAGCAGCCAGATTCTCAAATGTAATAAGACATTACAGTTATATGTATCTATACTTGTAGATAAATCATATATGGATGTATATAATACATATACATCCACAATTGCATCCACATCATACATATATATCTATATTAACATACACATATATGCATACACACATATATAATTATGACATTGAGGAAGTTCAGATTTTTCAAAACTTATTTTGAGAAGTTTATTTATTAAACATTACTTATACGTCACATATAACTGATTTAATAATTTAATTTTTTGATAATACAGTATAGCCTATAAACAAATACATATTTAAAAGTGTATTTCTTTTTAGATTGTCTCTTTTAAGCCCTATGTAAAGGATCACACAGATTCAGCCTGAACAACATAACGAGACTTCATTTCTACAAAACTATTTTTAAAAATTAGCCAGATGTGGTAGCACGCACCTGTAGTCCCAGGTATTTGAGAAGGTGAGGTGGGAGGATCACCTGAGCCTGGAAGGTTGAGGCTATGGTAAGCCATGATCATGCCACTGCACTCCGGTCTAGGCAATAGAGTGAGACTCAACTATACAAAATGGAATATTATGCAGCCATAAAGAAACATATGGACTTTGCAGCAACTTGGGTGGATTTAGAGTCTATCATACTCAGTGATCTGTCACAGAAACAAAGAACAGAGTACCACATGTTCTCACTCATAAGCAGACCTTGAACAATTATCATAATGCTATAAGAAAGGGATTGGCAGTAGTGGGAAACTACCAGGGTATGGGGGGGGAGGTGGGATTTGCAATAGTGGGAAACTGCCAGGGGAGAGGGAATCCACCTCATCAACAAGGGTACCTGATAATGAACATATGTATATCTAACCCTGAATTGTACCCCATGTCTTTAAAAAAAAAAAAAATCACACTAAAGACATTGGAAGTCAAGACATATTCCATTCTACGTTCCTGTTTTCTCACTTGATTAGAAGAATGGGGCTCACATATCAATTGCTTTTTTTCTTCCTTTATAGAAAGTGCAGCATTTGTAGCAAACAGTGATGTATCACTGAAGCAACTAAAACTGAAACAAAATGTATAGCTCATGATGACAGTAATGATCCAGAGGGATAATGCAGTCCTGATACAATAAATATCAGGAGATTGTTGTTGTTTTGTGTCATAGCAAATTTAAAGTTCTCTCTCTATAGCTGGGTTTAATAGCTGGCCCTGTTTAACTCTTGTGCTATTTTGCTGTTCAGTTTTCTATGTTGTGATTGTCGAATACAATGAAAACTAGAAAATCTTCTATGGAGCAATGCCATGCTGTCACCTAGCTCTTTCCTAGCTGACAATACAATCAGAAGAGGTGATTAAAATAAAGTAGCACTATAATATATTGGAAGATGGTGAATATATACAATTTTTTTCCCCAGCTGTGTTGGGTAACTAGCAACACAAAACCTAGGGCTTTGCCCAAGCAGAATGATTTACATATATGACTCACTTGCCTGAGTGGTGTGTCCTGATTTCTCTCGCCTGCTTAAAAACAGACTGCCTGAAACAGCAAAATGGGTTATTAGAGAGAGCAAACCTGAGTCGTCATTAAGTAAAGAGAGAAATACTGAAATAAAAACAGATCAAGTTCACCCTTTTATTTGCTATTTCACAGAAATGCAAAGAAATTTTATTTTCTTTAAGGTGGAGAAGGACTGTAAACTGCTCTTTTATACCAAGTCTCCTAGGTCCTGTGGAATTTTGCAACCCAGAAGCCATTGACACATTTTGCCAATTCAATCCCAAACCAGGGCTTTAATGCCTCACTGAAGTGTTCATTAGCACTATAATTAGCCTGGCTCTCAATTTATGGGTTGATTTATTTGTATTTTAGTCTCTCTTTGAGAAGTAATTTGAAACAGTTTATAGTATAAATATATGGAGGTTAAAGTAAAGACTGAAGGCAAAAAAATGTTGAGGAAGAACATATAATCAAATAAATATCAAAATTCCCAAAGTTTCTCCAGGAAATGAGGAATTCAGACAAAGGATTGTCTTTTTCCTCGAGAATAAAAATGAAGAATGAGAAAGGAGTTCCGAGACCCTGGGAGTAAACAGGCTTTGGTTTGAAAGAATTTGAAACCAGAATGTTGTAAGACAAACAGTGTTTACACAGCTAGCAGTGTTTACACAGTTTTAAAAATTCTCTCTTTGCTCTCTCTCTCAGTACTTAATTGACTTTTTAAATGAAGCTATCCATGATGACTACACTCAGGCATGGTGAACCAAGGGAATAACTGCCGTGATAGGATGAATTTGAAAATGTCTAGACGTCGCTGTCTTCCTATCTTCCGAGCCTATTTTCAGATTTAAATCTACTGGGTCTGGGTTGCTACATATTGTGTGAAGCCCCATTCCCCTGCAAGAAGAAAGACTACTGACAAGAGATTGATAGCAGAAGGGTATTAGTTTTGAGTTCCTGGCAGTCAAAACGAAGAAGCATGACTTGCTGGCGTTTTCTTATCTGATAAAACACCATATCACTTTAGAAGACGCAAACCTTTTCTTGGCACTACATTATAAAAGGATTTACTTTATAATTTGCTGATTTTATGAAACGGGTTCTAAATGTCAAAATGGGCAATATCTTCAGTAGCAGTTTTACAGAAGATGCAAACTTTGATTTTTGTTTTAAGCATAAAAAAAGTCTAAGATCCCACTGTTAAATTATAATTTGCTAGGGTTCTTTGCCCTGTGGTTATTGGTGACATCTTAGACCACTGGTCCTAGAGGCATTTGTATTTAGCAGGTACTTTATTTTTATTTTTAAAAATTTATTTTATTTTTTTAACTTTTAATTTTTTTATTTTAAAATTGTGGGGTATAATTCAGGGTTAGGTACACAAATATTCATTGTGTCGGTTCCCTTGTTGATGAGGTGTGCCCCCCTTTCCCCAGGCAGATTTCTACTACTGTCAATCCCGCCCCCCGTCCCCCTTCCCCCCATAGTTTCCTGCTACTGTCAAGCCTTTTCTTATAGTATTATGGTAGTTGTTCAAGGTCCACTTATGAGTGAGAACATGTGATACTCAGTTTGTTGTTTCTGTGAAAGATCACTCAGTATTATACACTCTAATTCTATCCAGGTTGCTGTGAAGTTCATGATTTTGTTTTTCTCTATGGCTGCGTAATATTCCATTTTGTATATGTACCACATTTTTTAAAATCCAGTCCTCCTTTGATGAGCAGCACGGTTTGTTCCATGTTCTTGCTATTGTGAACAATGCTGTGATAAACATACGTATGCAGGTATCTTTTTTATAAAGTGATTTGTGTTCTTCTGGGTATATTCCCAGTAGAGGGATTGCAGGGTCATATGGAAGGTCGATTTTTAGAACATTTAGGAATTGTCACACTGTTTTCCACAGATGCTGTACTGGTTTACACCCCCACCAAGAGGCCTCTGATCCATTTAGAGCTAATTTTTGTGTATGGGGATAGGTAGGGGTCCTGTTTCAATCTTCTGCATGTGGTCAGCCTGTTTTCCCAGCACCATTTATTGAATAGGTTCTCGTCTATCCCAGTGGTTGGTAGTGGAGGCTTTGTTGAAGATGAGTTGGTTGAGAAATTGAGGTTTTACTTCTGGACTCTCATTTCTATATGTAGAAAAAGCTTTTGATAAAATGCAGCACCCCTTCTTGATAAAAACCCTTGAACATCTAGGCATAGATGGAACATACCTCAAAATAGTAAGAGCCTATAAGAAACCCACAGCCAGCATACTGCTAAACAGACAGAAATTGGAACCATTTCCCCTGAAAATTGGAATAAGACAAGAATGCCCACTCTCACCCCTCCTGTTCAACATAGTTTTGGAAGTCTTAGCTAGAGCAATCAGAGAAGAGAAGGTGACCAGAGCTATTCAAATAGGAAAAGAGAAAGTCAAGTTATCTCTCTTTGCAGATGACATGATTCTATACCTTGAAAACCCAAAAGAATCTGCCAAAAATCTCCTTGCACTGATAAAGGACTTTGACAAAGTCTCAGGGTATAAAATAAATGTGCAAAAGACAATCACATTTCTATGCACCAATAATAAACAAACAGAAGCCCAAATAAAAAGCATAATTCCATTCACAATAGCCACAAAAAAATGAAATACCTTGGCATCTTCCTAACCTAGAGATGTGAAAGACCTTTACAATGAAAATTACAAAACACTGCTCAAAGAAATCAAAGATGACACAAACAAGTGGAAAAATATTCCATGCTCATGGATTGGAAGAATCAACATCGTTAAGATGTCCATTCTACCTAAGGCAATCTACAGATTTAATGCAATACCCATCAACTTACCAGCATCATTCTTCTCAGACCTAGAAACAACAATACAGGAATTCATATGGAAACACAAATGACCAAGAATAGCTAGAATAATCCTTAGAAAACAACAACAACCACCAAAAAGCAGGAGGTATCACACTCCCAGACTTTAAACTTTATTGTAAAGCTACAATAATCGAAACAGCTTGGTATTGGTACAAGAACAGGCATACACAGCAGATGCTTTAAACCAGGGCTTCTCAGCCCTTGTGCCTGTTAAGAAATGGGTCGCACAGCAGGAGGCGAGCAGCTTCCTCTGTATTTACACCTGTATTTACAGCTGCTCTCCATCATTCGCATGACCTCCTGAGCTCTGCCTCCTGTCAGATAAGCACTGAAAAGCCTGCTTCCATTTTCAACATCCTATCTTTGTGAAGCAGGGTTTTCTGCCATGACAGCAGCTAAATCAAGATTATGCAGTAGACTGGACATAAGCAACACACTACGAGTGTCACCGTCTCCCATCACCCTCAGATGGGACCGTCAAGTTGCAGGAAAACAAGCTCAGGATTCCCACTGATTCTGCATTTTGGTGAGTGGTATAATTATTTCATTATATATTACAAAGTAATAATAATGGAAATAAAGTTCACAATAAACACAACGCTTTCGAATCATCCCCAAATCATACCCACCTTCTTCACCCCCATCTGTGGAAAAACTGTCTTCCACAAAACCGGTCCCTGAAGCCAAAAAGGTCGGGGACTACTGCTTTAAACTGTCTTTCTAAATATTAATTATCTCAATAATATTTTGAGATACCTGCTTATAGGACTCAGAAGAAGTAAATTGAGAAATAAACATTTCTTGGACAAAGAGAAAAAAGTTTTAATAGCATTTATACTTAATTTTTTTGTTGTACCATGCTATCTCCTTCCCCAGATCTACTTTTTTTCTTGGAAGTTTTCCTGGTATGGCATGTTCTAAGGAAAGTCAACATCATATCATTGACATATTTCCAGAGAGCTGTGAACAATATAGATTTTTGATAAATGTAACCTATTTCTAAGTGGCTGTTTTCTTATTATGTTGGGTTTTTTCATCACTATTTATCCAAAGTCCATTTAGGTAAAAATTCTTTTGTTAGATTGCCAAAATAGTTGCACAAAAATGTAACACCTCAGTAAATCCAGAGCCTCTATAAGATAAACTAAATAAAGTAAATTTAAAGGATAATCATGACAATTTCACATTCAAGGTTCTTTGTGTTAAGCTTTTATTTTTTTGAGATTATACAAGCTGAAGGGATCATGTAATAGCAATCTTTGGGGAGGGTCCAGATATTATACTTTTGAAACAGCATAGGGTTTGTGACAATATTATACCAAAGGTGTCTAAAATGAGGCCAAAACTTGTCAGAGTTGATTATCTTATCAACAGGTGTCCTAATAAATTTAGTTTTCTCTGAAGGTAGTGAGCAGTGGGATACTAATTTCATGCTAATTTTGACTTTGATTCCTTTATACCATTAATTTATTCATCAGTAGTGACATGTCCTGAACTTCACAGTAAAACCAAAGATCTCTAGAGATTGAGTTAATCAGGTCAACGGAGAGTATGTAAAGCTCAGTTTTAGATGGTGAAAAATGCATAATTAATCCCACTTGCTTTAAAAGTACTAGTACCCTCGTTTTTTCTTTGTAGCATAATTGTACAATGCATTATTGAAAAAATCCGACTTCTTTACAAATCATCCCAATAACAGGGAATGTTTACAGATGTTGTCACCAGTGACCACAATAAGTAGACATTTTCTTTTGTTCCATTTTGTTTTTCCCTGCAAGTAGGCAATATATAATGTATAAGTGGGCTTTAAGTATAGCTGTGTGTGTATGCATGTATAGTAAATAAGTTAATCTCTCTCTCCTTCTCTCTCTCTCTCTCTCTCTCTCTCTCTCTGTGTGTGTGTGTGTGTGTGTGTGTATTAAAGAAGTCAATCTTGTTCAAAGACAGGTGTTGCCTTTGTCCTTGACTTCTGGGAGATAACATATAAGCCCTTGGAACATTGTTTCTGATATGAGTGTAGTAATGTGATTTGGAGTGGGACTCTTGGTTCACAACGTAACAGCTTGACCTCTAGAGGGGCTAGACACCTAGATCATCCAGGTGGATAGTCCAACATACCTACAGATAGAACACTGATAAGAACTCTGGATACCTAGACCAGAGTGACCTTCTCTGGTTGTGCTAATTGTCATGCCTATTTGTCATTATTGAGCTTTTGTTGTTGTTGTTGTTGGAGTCTCACTCAGTCGCCCAGATTGGAATGCGGTGGCCTCTCCTGGCCACCGCAGCCTCAACCTGCTGGGCTCTGGCGATCCTTCTGCCGGAATTACAGGCATGCGCTACCACGCCTGGCTGATTTTTTGATTTATTGTAGAGATGAGGTCTTGCCACTGCCCATGACTCTGTAGAGAAGACAACTGGAAACTCTGTATTTGGAACCTTCCTGGACTCTGCTTTGATCAGTATATTTTAGCTGTAATACATTGTAACCACAGGTGTAATAGCTTTGTGGCACCATCCATTATTCACAAAATATCTATGCTTTGGGCTGGGATAGGTATTTTTGAAGCACATCTATTTTCATCCCAGCAAAGTTGTGGTAAAGATTAAGAGTAAGCCGGGCTTGGTGGTTCAGCCTGTAATTCCGTGCCTTGGGAGGCTGAGGTGAGTGAATTACCTGAGCCGGTGGGTTCGAGACCCGCCTGGGCAGCGAGACCTCATCTCTACAATAAATCAAAAAATCAGCCGGGCATGGTAGCGCGCACCTGTAGTTCCAGCTACTTGGAAGGCTGAGGCGGAAGGATCGCCGGAGCCCAGCAGGTCGAGGCTGCGGTGGCCGGGAGCAGCAGCCACTGCACTCCAGTCTGGGCAACAGAGTGAAACTCCAACTCAAAAAACAAACAAACAAAAAAAAAAAAAAAAAAAAGAAAAGAAAAAAAGAAAGGGGGTTGAAAGAAGTGAAAGTCAGCACTTCTAACTCTGTAACCAGTCCTGAGAGGGACCAGCTATTTAGGGGCGAAGTAAAGTGGCTGAATCCTTGGCCTTGACAGGAAGGTATTGATTAGAGCACAGAAGAGTTGCTGAGGCTTGACCTTGAGGCTTAAGTCTGAGAAGAATTGTGAGGATTGCTCAAAAGAAGTTCATTGGCAAAAACACTTGTGAGTTTCAATATAAATAAAAAAAAACAAAGTAACAAGTTTGTCTTTGGTTTCAATCAACATCCTATTTGTATTCTCACTTCTGTTTCCTGTTATCCACTCAAGGATCTATGCATGCATGTGACTCATGGGGCGTTGCACATCAGACCTGTCACTAGAACATCACTCCATATCATGAACGTTATTGTCACACATATTCAAAGCATATTATTCTCTCTCAGGTAATTTATACTTAATTGTTAATCAGATAACAGATTAGTATGCTCTTTCCTCATGGAGATTCATACTTAAAGAACTACAATGCTTTCAACTGAAAAACAATGCATGTTGAGATTGAAGGTAATGTAATTTCAGACAGATGGAGAGATATGTTTGTGTTTATGCCGTTAAATATTCTTAGTTTTTCTCTTTACAGATACATGGAAGCTTTCTATTTCCTAGTACTATTATTGTTAGGAGGAACTAAGCTACTAGTTTTGGCTCAAGATGTGAGTGGAAGAGCAATGTGTCACTTCTTGGCTGGAGAACTGAATTACCAAAGTAAAACCATTCGGCTCTCTCTATCTCTTAGGCATTGACTAAGGGAGATAATATTAGTATCTGGCTAATGGTACTGTTGTAAACACTAAATAATCACAATGTCTGCAAAGCAATTAACATAGTTTCCAACACATATTAAGTATTTAATAAATATTAGTTATTAACTTGTCATAATTTTATACTATAGAAACTATTTGTGGATAAGGTGTCACAAAAATGTATACTATACATTAAATCTTGTGTTTAGAATGCATTCATCATTTTCTACTATCAAATAATTGGTAATTTTCAAAATATTAGTATTGGACTAAGAAGTTACTAGTAAGTAAATACGGTGAAAAAGAGAGAGATTTTCTCAGCGTTTTGGAAAAGTTGACTCTTTGAGTCATTCATACCCTTCTTCTATCCTCACTGGGAGACTGCATGACAAAGTTGAACTTGAGGCTTCAGAATTGCCATTTAAATGCAACTTTCTAAATGAATAGTTTTGTGGTGCTCGAAAAGCTACTTAAACTCTTTGACAAGAAGATTCCTCATTTTAAAAATTTGACTGATTCATAATCTAATGTGAGGCTGATATTAAATATATACAAAACTACATATAATTGTATATATATGTGTGTGTGTGTGTGTATATATATATATACACACACACACATATATTTAATTTACCAAGAACATCTCCTTACAATGACAACTCCCACATCACTTTTTGGGATGCATTCCTCTCCTTTGTCCAACCATATGATTCGAGTGGGCCCTGCTAATCATATAAGCCATTCCCAACATTACTTCTCCCATCCCCATCCAGGCCACAGAGACAGCATATTATCTGAGATGAGCCAGTCTTTCCCTGGGATTTTTCATGTTTCAACAATGGAAGAGGACCTCCTCATTTCCAGTGACAGAGCTAGAAAAATGAACGACGAGTTACCAGCAGCCAAGGTCCTACCTTTATGGGAAGAGCTGGTTAGAGATTAAAGGCCAAGATCAGAGATGAAGAGGGCCTCATCATGTGTGTTTTCTCACTTCCAATTTTTTTGAGTTCCCGTGATTTTCCTACCCAAACCTCAGTTAAGTTATATAAGCCAATGCGGTCCCTTTTGGACTTAGCTAATTTGTTAGAGTTTTATTTTGGTTTGATTAATTAGTTTCATTTTTTATTACTTTAACCAAATGAACCCTGACTAATACTCTTTAGTGCCTAATGCACAGTGGTTGCTCAATAAATTTCTCTTTCTTCTTTCTCCCTACTTTATACTTTTACATAGAATAGCTGTTCCAGAGTATGATACTCAAGGACCTTTCTGGGGGTCTGCAAGATCAAATCTGGGCATGATTTCCCTTCTGCTATGTTGACACCTGCACCCATGGTTCAAAAACGGGGTGGTTAAAATTGCTGGCGCCTGAGCACAAATGAAGACAGCAGCACTGGAATGTGCATGAAGCCATTGTATTTTCCACATGGTTGCAGATAAGAAGTCAGTTTCATGAAGGAATGTCCTGGAAAAGTACTAAAAAATATTAATTTTATGTAATCTTGAATATTGAAGCATTTAAAATATTTTGAATGGTGAAATGGGGAGTACACCTTAAGTCCTTTTGCTGCACACCAAGGACAATAGTGTTCTTGATAAAAGGCACTGTTAAAACTGAGTTGCAAACTGCACTTGCTGCTATTTTTTGTGGGACATTATTTTTACTAGAAAAAATGACCGCCAGAAAAACTATAGGTATTCAGATTTGGTTTATCATTTTAAAGGAAAACAACTGATACCATGAAAGCTTTTAAGCAAAAAATTAAAATATTAGAAACTTGTATCTACCACTGTGAACTTGACAGGCTCCCAGCACTAAAAGAGTATTCTGATGAGATTAGTGGTGATATTGACAAACGTAATTTTGGGTATTGTTTACTGAATAGGTCAACATTTGGAGGGTCTGCAGAACTCAGTGAACCAATATTTTTCCAGTGACCAATATGTGACGTTACAAGACCATTCACATTAAAAGGTCCATTCACAATGCATGGAAGACCAATGGATTCTAATGTAAGAAAGTATGAAATGTCTATTCAAATCGTTTCACATTTCTTATTACAACAAGCTTTTAAGAAACTTCCACTTTTATAATTTTTTTGTAGCATTAAAGTAGAATATTCACAATTATCTGTAGGGATAGTGAAAAACTTACCATTTTCCGGCTACCTATATGTATGAGGTCAGATTTTTTTCACATACTTAACCAAAACAACATATTGCAACTGCTTGGTGCAGAAGCAGATATAAGAATCTAGTTGTGATCTATTAAGCTAGAAATTAAATAAGTTTAAAAAAATATAAAGCATTGTTACTCTTTGTGTTTTTTTTAATTTTGGAGATATAATTGTTTTCATAAATTATTTATGCTAATGTGTTATATATGTGTTTTTTAAGTGAATGAATATATTTATATATTTTAAAAATCTGCTTAAATTTAAAATACAGTAAATACTCATAGATACAATTTACATAAGCGGAAGCTGTCTGGGATTCCCCGATAATAGTTAAGAGTGTAAAGTTATTCTGAGTCCACAAAATTTGGAGACCACAGATCCATAATGTTCCTTCCTTACCTGTTCATACCTTTGTTGCATGTCTATTGCCCACAACTGCATTCTTATACCACCATACACTTGTTTTTTAGTAGAATAATATTTCCTTACCTTTTATTTTTGATCTTTAAAGAATCACTAAATTTCCCCCTCCCCAGATTCTCCCCTGTTTTCTGTCATAATAATTTGTACACATTTCTATGATAGAACTTGAGGGATTTAATAATCTATTTGCATGTCTGATGCTTCACTAGACTGTGAGGTCTTAAAGGGTAAGAGCTCTCTTTTGAAAATTTAAAATTATTTATTATAGAGTTGTGGGATCCAGTGAGGATTTACAACATCAGTAGGCTGCATGCAGGTGAAGTTTGGGCTTTTAGGTGGCCCTTACCCCCCACCTGGGACTCTTTGTGTGGTCACGTGACCCCCACTGTCCTTCCTTCCCTCCTCTAGAAGTGCCTGGTGACTGCCGATCCCACCCTTTTGCTAATGTAACTAGTGATCAGGGCCCACTTACAAGTGAGAACATGTGGTATTCAGTTCTTTGGCAAACACTGCTTTTAATCACTACTGTACCAACATTTGGCAAACACTGCTTTTAATCACTAGTGTACCAACACTTAGAAAAAGGCCCAGACCATGATGAGCACTCCATAGAAATGTTGTTCTCGAAGGACTAAGCTTGAGAACTCCATGCTCTGTGGTGCCTTGCCATTGGGCACAGCAAGCTAAATGCCAGGCTTTGAGGCTTATGGCCAGGCTTCAAAGGATAACCAGTCACAGAAGGAGAAGTGCTATATCCTGGCTCTAGAGATTCTGGAGATTTCAAAGATTTATAACATTTCTCAGGTGCCTGTGATAGGCAACATCCACTTTCCCTGGACAGCTTTTACCCATGCAATTACAACACACAAAAGTTATCCTGAAATACTCAGACCAGCTCGTGAAAACAGAAGTTATCCTGAAATACTCAAATCAGTTAATGAAAAGATAACTGCCAACTGGCATTATCTACTGGAAGCAATACAGCCACAAGGCACGGGGGCTTTTCCAAAACTTTTCTGATTGGATGAGAGTGGGAACATTTCTCAAGATTAATAAGGGTGTCAAATCACGTCCAGCTGGCAGCCCCAGGGTTTCACCAAGTGTTTAATCACACAACATGTGAGCATCAAAGCAACATTAAGTAGCAGCCTGGAGACTTTGCTTCATGGAAGGCAGTGTCTCTTCCAGATAAGATGCCAAGTCTACTTTTACCTATCATTACTGACCACTGCCTAAGGCTAAAACTGGGAGCCAATAGCAATCTTTTTCTGCAGAAAACCTTGTCCAAAAGAAGCAAATATTACTTACACCACAAACCAATCTGACATCTTCCATGCTGTTCCCATCTGCTTCAGATATTCATACTGGACAGTTTTCAAATGACAGCAGATGTCCAAGCTAGAAAAAAATTAATCAGCTGAAAAGCATGTCATTACCTAGCTAATTTTATAGTTCCAGAAGCCAGAAACTGTATTGCTTTTGGTTATTACGCTGATTCTTCAGCTTAAAATCAGCTCTTTAAAAATATAGTGTTTGCTTAGCTACCTAGAGTTTATTATATAAATATGTCTGTAAACAGAAGTATCTAGATGAGGATGTTGGATTGAATGTTTGGTCTTTAAATAAGCTTAGGCGTTAAGTCTTTGGATCTATAAAAATCTAGTATAATGACAAAAGAAATCGTTGTCCAATGCAAAAAAACTAACTTTTATTTTTTTTATTTTTTTATTTTTTTATTTTTTTTGAGTTGGAGTCTCACTCTGTCGCCCAGACTGGAGTGCAGTGGCCGCTCCTGGCCACCGCAGCCTCGACCTGCTGGGCTCCAGCGATCCTTCCGCCTCAGCCTTCCAAGTAGCTGGAATTACAGGCATGCGCTACCATGCCCGGCTGATTTTTTGATTTATTGTAGAGATGAGGTCTTGCTGCCCAGGCGGGTCTCGAACCCGCGGGCTCAGGCAATTCACTCACCTCAGCCTCCCAAAGATGCGGGATTACAGGCTGAGCCACCGAGCCCGGCAAAAAACTAACTTTTAATTGTTTAGCACAGCTCATGCTTGGTGATCAATTGCAGAAAACATCCTTTTTCTCCTAAATTATATTTATCCACCATTAGTCAATATCTTTCATTTGTGTTATGTGTAAAGCTAAAGAGAACATCAACAGGCAAATCTTATGTATCCCTTCCTCCCATCTTTTGTTCTTGAATTAGGTTGAACAATTTGAGTACAGAACAGCACTAGATCTCAAACTTACTTGAGAGCACATAGTAGACAAAAGGTGCTTAAAATGGAGCAAATGTTTTTTGGATATTTTCCCCAACAACCAGTAATAATAACCTGATGTCAGATGGGCACTCCTGAGTATATATCTCAGGGGAGATTGAAAATAATCTATTGTTTTGCTAGTAGCTTGCGACCTGAGAATCAGCAAGAAAGACTGTCATACATACCATAAAAATAATGAGACTACATAAGATGTGGAAAGAGATAAAAATCTATGAAAGGAGGTAGCATATTTCAAACTAGATAGTTCTAAGTTGCAAATTCTATCAAGCCCACAATATTCTAGGTCTGAGAGTTCACATATAATACAAGAAGACCCCTAATCTACTTGCTTGGCCATGTATATACAAAGACTGCCTAAAGTCTTGCAATTTTTTTTTAGAACATTGGGTTAAGGGCCTGCCCTTATGGAAGGATGATGAGAAACAATGGTAGTTCCATCTGTATCCACAGAATAGGAGAGTGTTCTGCTCTGTGTTTTCTTAGAGTCTGTATTTATTAGTTTATTTCTATTTGGCTATTACACAGCCAATTATATTAACTATCTTTTCTTTTTTTCTGTACTCTTGATGCTCTAGCACTTGGTAGCCTTGCAGACCCAGGGAGAGACTACCCCTCCCAGGACTAGCTAGTCTTTAAAGATAATAGCAATTTGCTATTATATGCACACCAGTCAATCCTGAATCTATTGTCCCAACCATGCCCTGATCTAACTCTGGTACTCCAAGCCATTATTTCCTCTGCTTTAAATCGTCCCAGGGCCAGGTATGAGGCCACTAGAGACCATCTCTATAAGCCTCAAACCTGCCAGAATTACACAAACTAGCCAGACCTAAATTCTTTACCTGGTCCTACTTTCTCTTTCCTGCCAAAACCCTAATAAAGGCTCTGGCCTAGAATTTCCCCTTTCCTGTCTTCTGCCACCTGATTGAAACCTACTGCTTCCCCTGTGACCCTGTGGGGTGTGCAGTGTCCCCTTCTCGAGGACCTGTGAGTATAATAAACTTTTGTCTTCCAAGACTCATTCTCAACTCCTCCTGTGATCTCATTAACTTTACAGTACCATCAAGATTTACATTTCTAGAATAAGACAAATAATGTGTATCCATTATTTGTCTTGTTCTAGAAATGTAAATCTTGATGGTGCATACTTCCCCCACATCCCTTAAAAGGAGACTTTCATGCCCTAATCCCTGGAACATGTAAATATGTTACTTTACAGGACAAAATAGACTTAGCAAACACAATTAAGGTGACAGATCTTAAAATAGGGAGATTATCCTGGATCATGCAGGTGATCAGGTTTGAAGACGGAGGAGTCAGTGTGACAAGGAATGCGGGCAACCTTACAGAGCTTGGAGAGGCATCCACTTGATAGCAAATAAGGAAACAGGGATCTCAACCAATAACACAAGGAACTGAATCATGCTGACAACCTGAATAAGAGCGTGGATGTGGATTCTTCCCCAGATCCTCCAGATATGAACCCAGGCCAGCTGACATCTTGATTTAAGTCCTGTGAGACCAGGAGTCAGGGAACCAGTTGAGTCAATGCAGATTTCTGACCTACAAAACTCTGAAATAGTGGGTTTGTGTAATTTTAAGTTCCTAAATTTGTGGTAATTTGTAATAGCAGCAGCAGACATTGATACACCATTCTTACAGGAAAAACAAACAAAATCTAGGGTAGGGAAACCCTATATTTCTCTTAGGGGTCAAGGTTGTTGTTTTTTTTTTTGAGAATTATGCTTTACTTTCTAGATATAAAGATACATTATTTTCTTTTTGGTTACCATTGTGTATTTTCAGGAAAAAAAAATGGCTTTGACGTATTATGGTGGTGAATGATCTTACTTGTTATCATGACATCCGCTTCCCAAACAATGTGGAAAGAGGTATGGTGAGATAATTCAACTCTGTATCATATGCAAATATAATTATTGTACAAAAATGATCAAGGTGGTCAAATCTCACTGTGAATTGATGGAAGTAGACCATGCACTGCCACGTGGAGCTGGGCTAGGAGCTGAGAGCTTTTATATTTCTTTGTATCAGGCACTACAATTCCATCCAGTTTCTTTATATGAAAAGCTTAAGAAGTAGAATTAGGTGTGATGACATTAAGTAAGTAAAGAGCCAAGGAAATGTGATGCTCAAAATCTGTTCCTGAGTGGTTACTGGGGTGGAGGATGAGGCCCAGCCAGGGACAGAATGGGGAGACAGACAGCCTCGTTATACTCTATAAGCCTTTTTCAACTAGAATAGAGAATATACTAGTTTACACTCCCCATGTAAATACCACCTAACGCCAGTCAGGGTGGCCATCATCAACAACTCAAAAAACAACAGATGCTAGAGAGGATGTGGGGAAAGGGGACACTTCTACACTTTTGGTGGGAGTGTAAACTAGTGCAACCTCTGTGGAAAACAGTTTGGCAGTTTCTCAAAGATCTAAAAATTGACCTTCCCTATGACCCCGCAATCCCCCTTCTGGGAATATACCTGGAGGAACTCAAATCACTCTATGAAAAAGATACCTGCATAGGCATGTTTACTGCAGCATTCTTCACAATAGTGAAAACATAGAACCAACCATGCTGCCCATCTAAAGAGGACTGGGTAAAAAAACATGTGGTACATATACATGATGAAATATTACGCAGTCATAAAGAAGAACAAAATCATGAACTTCGCAGCAATGTGGATGGACTTAAGAGTCTATAATACTGAGTGATCTATCACAGAAACAAAGGACTGAGTACCACATATTCTTACTCATAAGTGGACCTTCAACAATTATCATAATACTGTAATATTTGTAATACTGTATATAAAGGAAAACTGCCAAGGGAGGGGAAGTGGGATTGGCAGTTGAGAGAAACTTCTAGGGGAGTGAGGGGCATGCCTCATTAACCAGGGTACCTGCATAATGAACATTTGTATACTTTACCCTGAATTGTACCCCACATCTTTAAACTAAAAACTAAAAAAAAAAAAAAAAAAAAAAATATGTAAGACTACAGGGGTGAGTCATAAATACACAATTCTTAATTAAAAAATTCCAGTTTTAAAAACGAGAGAATATACAGATTTTCAAAGATCTGTTCTGTGAATCTTTTAAAACTCTTTGTAAGTTTTGTAATGATTTCCTTTTTTCCTTCTCTGTTATTATTAGTGAATTTTCCTTTTGAAAATATCAATCGTTTTGGTGCTAAAAAGAAACAAGTAAAAGGAAATATTATTCTTGCTTGTGTTAACATTTTAAAAGGATAGCATAATACCTCTGAAGGTGTGCTCAATGTATGGTCATCAGTATACAGGTGCTCAAAGTTGGCAGCAATTCGGAAAATTAGATGTGAACCAAAAGGGTGTAGCAGCTCCTTTTCACATGTGGTTTGTCCTAACAAGGCCAGAAGAATTCTTATTGATGACAAGGAAGTTAGTATAAGAAGGGAGGATGGCCGGGCTCGGTGGCTCAGCCTGTAATCCCGCGCCTTTGGGAGGCTGAGGTGAGTGGATTGCCTGAGCCCGTGGGTTCTACTTGAACAACTAGAAAAACATGAGATGGAAACAACCGTTTTAAAAAAAATATTGGACTATAGAGAACATAGGACTGTAATTCTGAGAGAAGAGAACCACCTTAAGCGCACCCTTCTAGCCCCTTAATTCACTGCTTGAGTTGCTGCAGTGAAGGGAGGGGGAAATAAATAGAATCTGGTGGTTTACTTGCATTTAGGAGACGGTGATCAGAGTTCAGGAAGACCAAAGTAGTTAGTGTGTGTGCAGCAAAGCTCCAGAGAGGAAGGTGCAACAAAGAAGAAGAGTCCAGAGATCTGTAGATCATTGGCTAAGTATTGATCTGCATATGACAGGGACAAAAAGCACCAGAAAGGAATAAGCAGAACAATGTTTGGAGCTCACACTAAGCTGGCAATAATTTGTGTTATCACCAACCCAAAACAGAAAGACCTTATAATTCATGGAGCGTAAGGCAGTGCCTTAGGACAGTATCACCTTAAGAGTAGGGTTAAATTAACTCTAGAATAAAGGCTACTCTGGACCTAACCTAAAAAATTTTTATAAGTGAGCATTAAGAAGATTAAACTGATCATAATTAACTACGTGCCAGAATTTAATCTAGTGCTATTTAAAGAAATGCTCCAAAATCTAACACTGAATAATATAAAATTCATAATTTATACCATCAGTTTAAAACTTACCAAGCATGTAAAGAAGTAGGAAAATATGACCCGTAGCTTGGAGAAAATAAATCAATAGACTCAGAAATAACAAAAATAATGAAACTAGGAAAAATGTTAAGTGTTATTGCATAGATTTGATGTAATCAAGAGGGTGGAGAAAAACATGAACAAGTGAGAACAAAACAAATTAAATGGAATTTAAAAGAGATGAAATATATTATCTGAAGTAAAAATACACTGAATGGGATTAACTGCGCATTAGACACTGCAGATTAGTGAACATAGATTTAACAAAAGAAACTAATCTTAAGTGGGCTGTGGGATATCAAGCAGTCAATCATTTAGGAAATTGAAGTACCAGCATGAGAAGGGAGGGAAAATAGTTTCAAAAATAATGTTTCTCAAACTATATAAGAACCACAGATTCAGGATGCTAAAAAATACATTGTAAAAAAGTTACTACTACAAAAACAGTAACAGTCAGGAACATCATAATCGAATTTCTAAAAATTAGTAATAAAGAGAACAACTTAAAATGTAACTCAAGAAGAAGGGCATACAGAAAGAAAGAGTTATGAGTGAATCAGACTTCTAATAGCAAACTATGCAAGCCAAAAGAAAATGGAACGATACCTTTAACGTAATGCAGGAAAAATATTAACAATAATAATGCACTGTGGGCTAAATAGCAAATGTAGGCATGAAATGTATGATATGGTAGCACAAAAGACAGGAGAGGGCACGTGGAAGCATTCTGTTGTAAGGTTTCTAAATCATAGATAAAATGTTTTAATATTATTTGAAGGTGGATTATAAATTAAAGACATATATTGTAAACCCTGGTGCAACTATAAAAAAATACAACAAGAAAACCTAACTAGTAAGCAATACGAAATCACAAAAATTACTCTATTCACCCAAAGGTAGTCAAGAACAGTGAAAAAAAATAAAGAAAAATGGGGCAAATAAATAGAAAACAAATGGTAATATGATAAATTTGAATTTAACTCTGTTGATAATTAAATTAAACTTAAATGATTTACATGCTCACATTAAAAGCAGAAGTTGTAAGATTCAAAGAAAATAGTTACAACTCTATGTTGCCTCCAGGAAATGAAATTTAAATATAAAGACAAAAGTGGGCTAAAAATGAATGAAAAGAAATTGATATAACATGCACACACCAATGAAAACTGGTTAGCTATATGACTATCAGTCAAAACAGATTTCTGTTGTATTTTCCTCTGATATTATCTTGAGGTCTCTCGGGAGAGTGGCCATAAACTCTAACCATACCCTGATGGGGCTTCAGGATCTCATTGTGGAGGTCTACAGAGTGCCTTTCATTATTCTGTTGGGGAGTCTAATACCTAAGTGTCCAACCCATGATTAGGTGCCCTTCGCATAGGAAACTTGTCTATACTGGCAGACACCCTTGTGGCTCTGTAGTGGCCACTCTCTAGGAGAGCCTGACTACGAGAGAGTTAGGTTTAGGTGTTTCAGTTAGGTGAGACACAGAGAAAGCAACTCAACAAAACATAAAAGAACAGAAGCAGTGTTTTACCCACAGATCTAGAGAGCAGAGGCAACATGTCTTGCAGGACAACGGGAATGTGGGAGCCATCCTGGACGCACATGCTCAATCATTGAGTGGGGTATAAGAGAAAGAACAGGGAACCTGAGGAGAAAGACTTTTTTGGGGTCCAGGACATCATCCAACCAGATAATTACCCATGGAAAGTTCTAATTGGTAAGTCTGCAGCAAGCAGACGTGAGTTCCATGGAGTCATGTGGTGACTGAGAGGTGGTCACAGGGCATATCTGCATAGTCCATGAGGGACATGAGGGTCACTGGGGCGAGTCAAGTAGGTTGCATCTAGATGATTCTGTCAGGAAGATGGTCACCAGGAATTGGTTGTATAAGGGAGATAACTGGATCCACCACTTTGAGGAACTGGGAACGGCAAGTATAATCATGTGATGCATAACAATATTTCAGTCAATGATGGATCACATATGCAATTGTGACCTCATAAAATTATAGCACCATATTTATACTGTACCATTTCTCCGTTTAGATATATTTAGATGCACAAATGCCATACTTACAGTATTACAGTACAGTAACATACTGTATAGATTTGTAGCCCAGGAACAATAGGCTATCCTGGGTGGGCTAGCCCATCTAGGTTTGTGTAAGCACACTCCATTATGGTGTTCACATAACAAAAAAGATCACCTAAGTACATGTTTCTTAGAATGAAATGTCATTAAGTGATGCATAACGTTTGTGTACCTAAACATAGAAAAGGTAATGAGTTACCCGACAGTGCTACAGTAGCTATTATGTCAACGGGTCATAGGAATCTTTCAGCTCTATTAAAATCTTATGAGATCATCGTTGTATATATGGTATGTTGTAGACCAAAATGTAATTATATGGTGTATGACTGTATTTTGAATTTTTTCAGTCATCATCTATAAATAAAACTTTTTATTTATTTTCCAGTGGTTTCATAATTTTTTTATTTCCTATTGCATGGTGATGGCTTCCTGTACAAAGCTAAATATAATTCGTGAAAGTAGGCATTTTTGTCTTATTTCCAATCTAATGAGAGAAAGTGCTTTATTTCATTAGTGATATACTATTTGCTGTAGACTTGGAGTTAGTTCTTCTTTATCAAAATAGGAAGATTCTTTTACTTCTAATTTGTTAAGAAGTGTTATGCATATGCATTGGATTTTGTCAATACTTTTCTGCATTTATTAAAATTATTATGTAATTTTTGATCTTTTAATCTTACTGTGCCAAATTACATGGATTAATTTCCAATGTCAAATTAATTTCTTGTATAAGAAGTAGAGAAGCATGATGTTGGAGGAAGAAGAGAAATTGAAAGACTGAAGTTAGAGATCTAGCTATTTATCCAGAAATAAAACCACATGGTAGTGAAGAGTAGAGAAAGTCTATGGAAAATCCAGGCCAGAACAAGTCCTAGAACCTATCCTGTTAAATTCAGTTTTAACTTGGCAATCCTTCTTGTAATTAATGCAGTCCTGCTCTTTGGAGTGCACACGTATTAATTTCATTTTTTCATAACATGTATTTATTGAATGCATATTAATCACCAAATCCTCTGTTAGTTCATGGTTCTGCTCAAATATAAATTTCATCCAAGAAAAGACATAATGCAAATAGCAAAATCATGCAGCCAAAGGTAAAATTGCAATTGTGACAGGTGCTACATTGAGTGTCGCATAGAGCTATCTGAGCCCATATTGGGTGAACTAGTTATGGAAGGCTTGACAGAGGATGAGGTATTTGAATTGGGATCAGAAGTGTGAGCAGTTGTTAACCCAGTCAAGAGAGGAGGGATGAACACTGCAGACACAGGGAATAGTATATACAATGACCTTGAATGGGGAAAATGACAAGAAAAGAGAGGAGATGAAAGAAACAGTATGGTTGACTTAGAGAGAACAAAGTTGAGTGTTTTCAGCTAAAATTGGTGAAGGAAGTAGGGATTAAGCCACATAGAATTCCATAAGCAAAATTAAGACACTTTTATGAGCCAAAGTGCTGTGGAAAGCCTTTGATGGTTCTGAAGAGAGATGTATTGTCATCAGATTTATGTATAAAAAAGATTATTCTGGTTATAATGTGGTGTAAAGTTTATAGTAATTCAAACTGGTCACGTGTAGACAATAAAAAAGTTGTTTCTATATTGAGGGTACAGGAGATAGAAATTTATAGTAGATAGTATGGAAATGGAGAGAATGGTATAGATGCTAGAGGTATATCAGGGGTAAAAGCAATAGCACGTGGTGGATTTATGCTAATGTGAGTTTCTGGCTTGCGCAAAAAAAGGATTTTCATGACCACAGAGAACTTCAGAAAATGTCCAGATTTACAGTGAAGGGTGATGATGGATTTGATTTTTGGACATGCTGAATTTGAGGTGCTGATGTCACTTCAAACAAGGCATGTCAAATATGCAGTTCATTAATGTGCTGATGGTCCAAAGAGAGGTCTGGGCTTCGAGTAAAAATAAATGTGAGTCATTTGTATAGAAGTGTAATTGAAGCTACAGGTGCAGATGAGATCATCTACAGAAGCCATTTAGAGTGAGATAAAAAGAGATTATAGGAACTAGATGTGTGACTCTTAAGAATCTAATGGCTAGTTAGAAAGAAGTATGAACCTCAAAAATAGAAAGATAAGAAATAACTAGAAAGGTCAGAAGAAAACTAGAAGAATGAGTTATCTGAACCCCAAAGGTAATATTTCAAGTATTGGATGATGACAAAACAACAGAATTGAAGATGATAAAAATTCACGTCAGATCTTAATAGCTTTACACTTTTAGGTGTTTACTGTGTATCGTATACTATTTTAAGCTTTTATCTTCACTAACTCTTTCAATCCTCACCAATGCTCCACGGCTGGCAATCTAAATACAGACGTTCACATTTAATCATTATAAGAAAACATTGTTTGGTGTTCTTAGTGACATGTAGTGTTTGGTGATCTTTGCTAGAACTGTTTCAGCAGGGGTGATGAATTTAGAAGCCCAGTTGGATGTGTTAAGAAGTGATTCAGAGGCAAAAGCATGTAGACAAATAATACAGACAACTCCTGTGAAGACTGAATATAAAAGATTTGAGGAGATGAGTCACAGAATTGTAATGTATAGTGTTATTATCTATGTGCCCGTTTAAGTTGTTTAAAGCCAGAGGGCTCTGACCAAAGTCATTCATTCTGTCTCCTTCGAATACAATTTACCCTGAGTAACTGGAAAAGAAAAATAGAGAAAATGTCAGTAACACATGGTGTATGTATGCATGTGTATTTAGAGGGAGAGACAGAGAGAGAGAGAGAGAGAAGGATTTTACACACACACACACACACACACACACACACACACACACACCACTTACATGGTAGTAACTTTGTTCCAAATCTTTGGAATCATTTGTTTTTCCTCCTCTGATCCTGCCTTGGGACTGTAATGTTAATGTTAGCCCTCTCGTTTGCTCTGAACACTTCTGGTGCAGGTGTTCTCTGGAGTAAACTCAAGATGGTGCCCTCATTTTCTCATTGTGAAAATGAGAAAAACCAGAAAACCAGTAGGCAATAACTATCTTTAGAAGGTTGCTTTCTGATTCTCTCCCTCTTCAATTCCCTGGAGAATTTAAATCTAGCCAGGGCCACTTGGAGTATGGTTTAGGACCAATAACAGAAGCATGATCTGGGAGATTGTCAGAAATGCAGAATCTCAGACCTTATCCAGGATTTTTGAAGTACATTCTGCATTTTACCATGGTGTCATAGGAATATATTTGCCCATGAGGAAGTACAGGTCTAGGGAGGAATCCTTCTGTTGCTGCTTCTTCCTGGGGAACCAAAGGTGAAAATTGAACCTTAGAGTTATTTTTAGAGATAAGTAGTTTAATGGTAGATAAGGCTTACCTGTACTTATGGCTATACATAGACACCTAAGATCATCTTTGGACTCATCTGTTGCCTGCACATGCTTGAAAAAAGTAGCTGTCATCTTTTCTTATTTCAACTTTTCTTACATCTTTAAATATGTTTAAGATAATTTTAAGTCGCTGGTCTTTTTTCTGCAGAGATTTGGGTTATAAAAAGCCAGATTGAATCATTCTCTGGTGCAGAGATATATTTCTCCTGGGATAAAATGTTCTCATGGGTCAAAATAACAAGAGATTGGAGGAGCACATTGAGTAAAAAAAAAAAAAAATACTGCTGGATTAAAAATTTGAAAAGAAGCAGAAATATTAGAACAGATAGACCAGGTGTTTAAAATAGAATTAAAAGAGCATAAAAAAGAATATACACTCAACAATGAAAGAATGTACATGTTATTTCAGGCACACAAGGAGCATTTATAAAGTTGACCAGATATTAAGAGATTAAGAACTTAGTGCATATCAAAAATATATTTCATACAGACCATGACCTTTGATCACAAACAATTAAGTTAGAATTTAAAAACTAGTAATTGGCCGGGCACAGTGGCTCAGTCTGCAATCCCAGCACTTTGGGAGGCCAAGGCGAGTGGATTACCTGAGCCCGTGGGTTCGAGACCAGCCTGGGCAACTTGGTGAGATCTCATCACTACAATAAAAGAAAAAAAAATTAGCCACGTGTGGTAGCACGTGTCTGTAGTTACAGCTACTTGGAAGGCTGAGGTGGAAGGATCGCTGGAGCCCAGGAGGTCGACGCTGGGGTGGCTGTGAGCGTGCCACTGCACTCCAGCCTGGGCGATGGAGTGAGAATCCAATTTTAAAAAAGTAATTAAGCTAAAAAACATAATAATTATAAAGAAAAAGAAGCACTCTAACAAATGCATAAGTTTAAGAAAAAATTATGATAATGAAAGTTTAAAACATTTAGAACTGAATGATAATAAAAGCTGTATATATAAAAACTGAAGTTAAATAGTATAAAGATAGAAAGTTATAGCTCTAGATACATTATATAGTGAAGAGGAGAGCCTCAAAGTTAAGGGTATCTGATCTCAAACCAGGCAAAGTGGGGACCAAATATAGACCCAAACTTTACCTGCACAATGTTCACTTGTATACCTAATCCTAAATTTTACCCCTCATCTTTAAAATAAAAAAAGCAAAAAAACAAAGTTAATTACCTGTGCCTATATTTAATTTTTCATAGAAAATTAAAAAGAATGCATAGATTGCTATTTGAAATAATGAGAGTTTGTAATATTGGCTAGATGAATTAACATAGAAACAGAAATAAATTTCTTTATATCAGCAATAAATTGCTAGAACATATAATAAAAATGGTTGTATCATTTATAAGACTATGAAGTAATATGAAATACCCAGGAATAAAAATCTAAAAAAATATGCTTAACATATTTCTTGGGGGAAATTTAAAGCATTATTGAGAGATAGCTAGACAAGTGGGACCTCATCAAACTGACAAGCTTCTGCAAAGCCAAAGAAACCATCAAAAGAGCAGAGAGACTGCCCACAGACTGGGAAAAATATTTGCCAACTCTATATCTGGCAAAAGTCTAACATCTAGGATCTACAGGGAACACAAATGTGCCAGAAAGAAAAAAAAGATGGAAACCTCATTACAAAGTGGGCAAAAGATATGAATAAACACTTCTCAAAAGAAGACATACAAGCAGCCAACAGATACATGAAAAAAGGATCAACCTCATGAGTCGTCAAAGAAATGCGAATTAAAACCACACTGAAATATCACCTAACTCAAGTCAGGATGGCCATCATCAATAACTCAAAAAACAACAGATGCTGGACAGAATGTGGGGAAAGGGAACACTTCTACACTTTTGGTGGGAGTGTAAACTAGTACAACCTCTGTGTAAAAAACAGTTTGGCGATTCCTAAAAGATCTAAAAATCGACCTTTCATACAACCCCGCAATGCCCCTACTGGAAATAGACCTGGAGGACCTCAAGATACCTGCACACACATGTTTATTGCAGCCTTATTCATCATAGCAAAAACATGGAACCAAGCGTGCTGCCCATTGAACGAGGACTGGATAAAAAAAATGTGGTATATATTCACGATAGAATATTATGCAGTCATAAAGGACAAAATTATAAACTTTGCAGCAATTTGGATGTACTTAGAGTATGTAATACTGAGTGGTCTATCACAGAAACAAAGAACTGAGTATCACATGTTCTCACTCATAAGCAGACCTTGAACAATTATAATACTATAAGAAGGGGATTAACAGTAGTGGGAAACTGCTGGGGATGGGGGTGCACACCTCATCAACAAGGGTACCTGCATAATGAACATTTGTATACCTAATCCTGAATTGTACTCCACATCTTTAAAATTATAACTAAAAGAAAAAGAAAAAGACTACATAAATAGAGAGGTAAACTATGCTAATATATTGGAGGTTTTAATTATAGAGATACCATTTCTCTTTGAATCGATCTCTAGACTCAGTGCAATTTCAACAAAGATTTGTCAGAAAATTAAAGATAATTCTAGAATGTCCTAGAAGTAAATGAGTATGTGTAAAAGAATTGGAACAGTTACCATGATACTTATGAAATGATGGTAAATAAAAGTGTGATTTTGGCTCACAATAGGCAAAATGACCTATGTAACTAATTCCTGAAACTAATGGATGCATGTATGTCTAGAGTTGTATTGAGTAGGAAAAAGTCATTTATGTGGAAAAATGCTGAAAACTGAACGTAGAAAATACAATATTCAAATACTGAAAAAAGTGAATATTTTTAGACTTCAGATTAGAGTCAGTGTCTTAAACAAGGCATGTACATAATTTTCTATAAAAGATAAGATTATTAAATGCAAAGGATTAAAATCAATAACTTCTGTGTATCAAAGGTAAATTTTGAAATTAAAAGCATTTCAAAGCTAAGTCACAAACTCAAAAAAATTCACATGTGCAATCAAATTCTTATTAACAAAATATAAGCACAAATAACCCAACAAAAATATTGACAAAAGGTGAACAGAAATTATACTGAAAACATATGTTAGTAAATATATATAGAGTTCAGTATTATTGGTGATGACAGGAATTCAATTTAAGAGCAATTAAATAGCATTTTATAGCTATTCTATTGGAAAAATGAGAAATTCGTCCATACCAAGTGGAGAAGAAAACGTGGATCCACAGGAACTGCTGTAGATTGCTAGTGGGAAAGTAAATAGATGCAGTCCACCATGAAAACATGCTGTCATTGCCTTCTAAAATCAGGATTCACATGTGCTATGATTTCACCATTCTATATTTAGGTACATATCCAAGGGAAACTCTTGTATATGCTTATAGGAGATAAGTATAAGAATGTTGATAGAAATATTGTTTACATAATGGCAAAAACCTATAAATAACTTGATTTTTCTAAGTCAAAAAATGGAGGAATAAAGTGTGATAATTTCTTACAGTAGAATATTATACAGATAGTTAATATGAATAAACTACAATGATTCACAGTTATATGGTAAATTATTGTTCTGTAGTGTAAACAGAGGAAACACTGAACTCAAACTACATTTTAGACAAAATGGACTCATAAACCCGTACAGAACATTCAATCTGACAGCAAAATACACAATTTTTTCTCAAGCACACTTGAAGCGTTCTCTAGGATCGGTCATCTGTTAGGTCACAAAACAAGTTTTAACAAGTTTAAGAGGACTGACATCATATCAAGTACCTTTTCTGATCACAGTGATATAAAACTAGAAATCCACAAGAAAAAGTTAAGAAATTTCTTTTTTAAATGTGAGAATTAAACAACATGCTTCTGAATAGCCAATGAGTCAAGGAGAAAATTAAAAAGAAAATTACAAATAGCTTGAGACCAGTGAAAATGTAAACACAACATACCAAA
Organism: Carlito syrichta; assembly: GCF_000164805.1. Lineage (NCBI taxonomy): Eukaryota > Metazoa > Chordata > Mammalia > Primates > Tarsiidae > Carlito > Carlito syrichta. The sequence continues at coordinate 413,180 of NW_007257423.1, read as the reverse complement.
ATTTTTGCAATGCAGCAGAAGCAGTTCAGCAGGGAGGTGTATGACAATGAACACCTACATCAAAATAGAAGAAAGCTCTCAAACAAACTAGCATCATACCTCAAGGAACTAGAAAAAGAACAAACTGAGTTCACTGTTAGTAAAAGGAAAGAAATAATAAAGATGAGTAAAAATAAATAAAATAGTAAAACAACAGAAAAGCTCAGTAAAACGAAGGTTAAGTTTTCAAACCTATACAAAATTCACAAATCTTTAGCTAGACTAAGGAAAAGAAAGAGAGAAAAATCTAAATAAAGTCAGAAATGAAAGAGGAGATATCACAAGTGACATACACCAACAAATTAAATAACTTTGAAGAAATAAATATATTCATAGAAGCATACAAACTACCAAGACTGAATCATGAAAAGATGAAAAATTTAAACAGACCAAAATGTGTAAGGAGATTAAATTAGTAACAAAAGCTGCCCATTGAAGAAAAGTCCTAGACCAGATGACATCACCATTGAACTCTACCAAATATTTATATAAGAACTAATATGAGACTTTCTCAAAGGCTTCCAAAAAAAAATTAAAGAGAAAGGAATTGTTCTAAACCTTTTTTTTTTTTTTTTTTTTGATTCTAGGCCAACATTACCCTGATACCACAGCCAAACAGGGACACAACAAGAAAAGAAATTACAGCCTATTATGATTGAGGAATATATATGAAAAAATTTTCAGCAACATAAAGGCAAGCCAAATTTACCAGCACCTTTTAAGGATAATTCATTGCCAAGAAAACAATGATCCATTTGAGATAAATTATTAACTATACATACAAAGTGACCCTAGAAAATTATTTAACTCCACTTCAAGATGAATGGGAGAAAAATATAAAAGAAGAAATGCTGTATAGAAAAAAATCTAAGTATATTTCAATTTAAGTTGAATTTCTTAGACTCTATTTTTTTCCTTGAAAGTTGGAAACTCCATTAGCAATTATATATTTTTTATAATATCCCCTGGCTCAAAATGACATAGCAGATAAAAACAAAAGATGACTATTGGGACTGTACTAAAAATGCCACTGAATTGTACACTTTAAAAGGTTCATTTTATTATATAAATAATAATAACAACAACATGATAACGTTACCAGCTTTATTTCTATTACCAAGAAAATATATTATTTATGTGATAAAGAGACAATATAACAAATCTAAGGAACAGATCCTGAGGCTGTTGAACCAAAACATTATAACAATAAAAAGTCATATATTCATGATGTAAAAAAAAGATCATTCACAAAGATCAAGTGGATTTATACCTGGTATGCAAGGATGGTTCAACATATACAACATAATACATGTGATATACTGCATTCACAGAATGAAGGACAGAACCATATGATCATCTAATAGATGCAGAAAAACAATTTGACAAAATTTAACATACTTCCATGATAAAAACTCTAAAAAAATATGAACAGAAGGGATGTTCATGACATCCCTTCTATTCATAACACCATAAAGGCCATATGTAACATACTTAATGGTAAAAAGTTGAAAGTTTTTTATTTGAGATCAAGAACAAGACAAGGATACCCACTCTCACCACTGTTATTCAATATAATACTGGAAGTCCTAGCCAGAAAAATCAGACAAGAAATAAACAAAGGAAATCCAAATCAGAAAGAAAAAAGTTAAATTGTCTCTTTTTGCAGATATACTCTTATGCATAAAAAGCCTTAAAGACTTCCTCCAAAACTGTTAGGACTAATAAATGAAAGTTGCAGAATATAACATAAAAATTTTGTAGCATTTCTATACACTAACCAAACTATCTGAAAAAGAAATCAATAACTTAATGTTAGCTACAAAAAATACTTTGGAATAAAATTAAGGAGGTTAAAGATATATAGCACATTGATGAAAGAAATTAAAAAAGACAAACAAATGGAAGCATATCTCATGTTCATAGATTGGTAGAATTAATATTGTTAAAAAACACCCATACTGCCCAAAGTGCTCTACAGATCCATTGCAATACCTATCAATATTCCAATGACATTTTCACAAAATAGAAAAAACAATTCTAAAATTTGTAGAGAACTGCAAAAGACTTCAGATAGTAAAAGCAACCGCAAGCAAAAAGAACAGAGCCAGAGGCATCAATTACCTGATCTAAAAAATCCACTACAAAGCTACAGTAATCAAAACAGCATGATACAGACCTAAAAACAAACAGTTAGACCAATGGAACCCAACAGTGAGCCTAGAAAAAAACTCACATTATTTAAAATAAAATAGTAAAAAGTGAATTAAATGAAACAAGCCCATGAATGGACTGATGATGAGAATGGATCATGAAACAGAACTATAATTAATCTAACTTGGTCCTAATTGAGATCCAAAACAACAACAACAACAAAACTAACAACCTCTGATCAGAAGGAACTCATTGAGAGTTCTTCTCTTTAAAGACTTTAAATGTGCAGAAAAGTCAAGAGATCAACTATAGGGTAAAATCCTTAAGAAAACAAGAGAGAGCCGGGCTCGGTGGCTCAGCCTGTAATTCCGTGCCTTTGGGAGGCTGAGGTGAGTGGATTGCCTGAGACTGCGGGTTCGAGACCCGCCTGGGCAACTTGGTGAGACCTCATCTCTACAGGAAATCAAAAAATTAGCCGGGTGTGGTAGCACGCGCCTGTAGTTCCAGCTCCTTGGAATGCTGAGGCGGAAGGATCGGAGTCCAGCAGGTCGAGGCTGCGGTGGCCGGGAGCGGTCTGGGTGACACAGTGAGACTCCAACTCAAAAAAAAAAAAAAAAAGAAAACGAGAGAGTTAGGTCCCAAATATAGATGGAAAGGTTAGCCTTTAATGAGAGGCGGGAGATCTACTTTGTTGAAACAGTTGGAAGGGGAGTACAATATTCTAATAAGAGACAGGTAAGTTTGCCTGCTAGGCAAATGGAAGATTCGGAAGGGTTAAATATTGGAGACTAGGAATTTAGGATCTCCACTGCCTAATAATTTATATTTCCTTATCACTGGGATACATTAGATAATTTGTGTGCATTCAGTTTGTGCTTGCTTGTGCCTAACCACTGAAGAAATGGCATGTCAGTTCATATATATACCAAAGTATACTAGAGGTGGAAAAAAAAAGAAACTGAAAAAATTGAAATTGAGTTAGGCATATATAAATTTCATTTTAATTAAATGGAAGACTTTTAGGTGGAAATCATTTAAATTAGTTAATTGCAAAAAGGATTATTTGAACTAAGATTGTTGAATATGAACTATCACACAAGCTACTTGCATTTAAATTAAAAAGGTAAAAAATAAGATATTGAAGGTGTATTTCACATTTGAAAGGCATGTGGCAAAGCTTTAGGCAATTTGAGCTTTACTTTCAGACTTTAACAAATATTTATGTATTAATAATATAAGGCTATAGATAGCATTAAGGATTTGTAAAAGGTTAAATTACCCTTAATCAATATTCTCAGAATCAATCAGGCTTTTAAATCAGATATGCAGATGGAAAGAGGGAGATATTTTTTTCCAAATTCTTTTTAAAAAGGCAAAGACTATTTACATAAGAGATATCTTGGTGCTTCTTTTCAAAAATTCCAACAGAGGCCGGGCTCAGTGGCTCAGCCTGTTATCCCACGCCTTGGGAGGCCAAGGTGAGTGAATTGCCTGAGACCGTGGGTTCAAGACCCGCCTGGGCAACTTGGCGAGACCTCATCTCTACAATAAATAAAAAAATCAGCCGGGCATGATAGCGCATGCCTGTAATTCCGGCTACTTGGAAGGCTGAGGCGGAAGGATCGCCGGAGCCCAGCAGGTCGAGGCTGCAGTGGCTGGGAGCGGCCACTGCACTCCAGTGTGGGTGACAGAGTGAGACTCCAACTCAAAAAAAAAAAAAAAAAAAAATTCCAACAGAGAATAAAACAAATTTATACTATGTTATTAAAAATGTTTTCTAAAGATATGATAAATTTTCTATTATCTTGGAGGCTTTTTGTTTGTTTGTTTAAAATGACAAAATACATTTTGAATCAAACTGGGAGACCTTTATTTCTAGCCATCTATTTTGATGTTCATTATAAATGATATCTAATTAAGGTTCTGATTGTATTGAGAGGAGGGAGGACTCTCACTAAGTAATATCTAGTTCAGGAGTTGGAAAAATATGCGCTAATGGCAAAATCCAACCCAATTTCTTTTTGACAGTCTACTATATTAGAATGGTTTTTAACTTTTTTTTTTTTTTTGCCAGAAAAACCTTTATTTCATAAGGGTATCCCATTTGTGGTTTTTACCTTTTTAAGTGGTTTTTGAAATTCAAAATAAAGTTAATATGCTGTGGCGCATGAAAATTATGGAAAGTCTAAATTTCAGTGTCCATAAATAAACTGTTATTGACACATAGCCATGCCCATTCATTTACTGATTCTTTATGATTGCTTTTCCATTGCCATGGAGAAGTTACAGCAGAGACTCTCGGACCCCAAAGCTCCAAATATTTACTCTCTGGCCCTTCATAGAAAATACTTACTATAGCTTTATAGTATAACTTGAAGTCAGGCAGTGTGAACAACTGTGCAATATCACTCATCATCAGAGAAATGCAAATTAAAACCACAAGGAGATATCACCTCACACCAGTCGGAATGGCCATTATTAGAGAGTCAAACACAACAGATATGGGCACTGTTGTGGAGAAAAGGGAATGCTTATCCATTGTTGGTGAGATCGTAAACAGTCTGGAGATTTCTCATTTGACCCAGCAATCCCACTACCAGGGAACTATCCAGAGGGAAAGAAATCAATATATTAAAAAAAAAAGATACCTGTACCTTATTTGTCATGTTAATTGTAACACTATTCAAAATAGTAAAATCATGGAACCAACCTAGGGCCCATCAACAATTGACTGGATAACGAAAATGTGGTATATATACTGTGGAATAATACACAGCAAGAAAAAAAGAAAAAGAAAAGAAAAAGAATGAAATCATGTCCCTGCAGCAAAATGGATAGAGCTGGAGATCGTTATCCTAACTAAACTGACTCAGAGGCAGCAAACCAAACACCCTTGAGAAAAATTTTTGGTTCGTTGTTTAAGTAGCCACAAACTACTCCTTGTCACATCATCTCTAGGACTTATTGGCTGCCTTCCTCTGTCCATTTCTTCCCATCACCCTAAAAACCCTACGTTTCTTCAGAGGGTTTTATAATGTAAAAGAGAAATGTATATTTTTGGATGTGAAGCCCATGACCTAGGTGAAGCCAAATAAAACATTCCAGTCCCCTTGGGGGGAAAAAAAGTAAGTTAGAGCTAGCTTCATGACTTAAATTGGTCCCATGAATGAATTTGGAGGCTTTTTCTGGGCATGTGGGAACCCAGATGCTCACTCTCCTTAAGAACGATGTGATATCGAGTAGTGAAGACAGGAACTTTACTGCCTTGTTACACATGGGAAAAGAATGACAGAAGAACAAGAGAAGAGTCTGGTGAATCGGAAACATGAATTGGAGCCTTAAACTCTCCCCTGAAATGTGAGCCACTTCTACATATTTCGGTTGGTCTTTTTTGCTGGGGCATTAATTTCTACTTATTATTTAAACCAGTTGAGTGAGGTTTGCTAGTCAAAATGTCTTCTATTTACGACCTAGCTTCTGGTTTGGATTCTTTTCCACTTGTGGACTAACTGTCCCCTTCATTGACTCTGGTTTCCCTGAGCAGATAACGAGTTTTTCTTTCCAGTCATCTCCCTGGCCTCTGAAGCTTATTAGACCCTCCTACCACAAGAAACTGCTCAGCTAGGCAGCATCATACTCTAAATTAATCAGCAGGTCAGGCCAGTGCTCATGGAATCATTTGGAACACAGCTTGAATAGTCTTTGACCCTACGGTCTTTGAGGCAGGTTGTTGCAAACGACTGAAAACATTCTCCAGGAATATAGCAAGATTGGAATAGAAATAAAATGACCTTGGCCTATTGGCATATATTCGGAGTTTAATGTGAATTTTCAAAAAGTTAGTTGTATTTTAGAAAACAAATTACTTCAAGTTTAAAGATTTTAGGGCTTGAAATTAAATGACTGCCTATGTCCTACATGAATATGAATCTTAAAAACCAGCGTAAGTCATATGTCTCTGTGGAGATGAAACATTCTTGTGGCACCCAGCTGGATGATCACCTCTGGATGAATTCAGTAACATATGGAATTATTCATGAAACTGACATGTACTGGTGTTCCACTTCATATCAAACACTATTCTAGGTCCTATGAAATCCATATTAGGAATAAAAAAAAAAACAAACCCTCGCTTCTACACTCAAGGAACGCATGCTCTGGGAGATACAATCAAGTAAATCATAATAATAGCTCAATGTGATAAAAGTGTTGCCATCTCTCATACAATCGCAGCAAATCTGCCCCCTGTGTATTGGCCACTAGATTGTTGTTTTTACACATCCAGTTGTTTTCAGCATCACCCAGTGAAGAAGAATTTCAGTCGTTTAGAATCTGTGGGCTTCTTAGGCCCCACAAAACTGCACCCAATGCCTGCTGCCCATAGGTATGATAAAACCTGGGGTTATAAACAACTGCAAGTTGCTGCTTCCCGTTGGAGCTTTCTGATTCAGTGATGCCCCACCAGGCTGAGAAATGTCACCTAGATACACAAACCTCTTCTTGAGCCCCTTCTCCCCCCAAGAGTAGCCTTGTCCTTCTCTCTCCTTCTAAATGGTGGCTTCCCACACCTTACCCTCTGGAGGTCTCATGCCAGGAGTGACGCTCCCTGAGTACATATCTGTGGAAATAAAGCTTGTGACTATTGCTGCCAACTCCTGGTCATTGCTTCTTTCCCCTCAACTAGCCCTGAAATCCCCAAACTGATTCCCTACAGAACTTAAACCAGATTCAGTGAGAGGGTACGACTTAGGAAAATTGAAGGAACAGATAGAATTAGAGGGGGTTTCCTGGAACCAGATGTTGAAAGCTGAATAGGTGTTCACCAGTTAAAGAAGGAATAAGGACAATTACAGCAAAGGGAACAGAATGTGCGAAGTTCCCAAAGTATGGTACCTTCTGGATATGACCCGAAAGAAATTAAGTGTGGATGGAGCATCTCAGGCAGAATGGCGAGAAAGGAGGCCAGAGAGGTACACGGTAAGTAGGGCATGTATGCCATGCCGTGGGGTATACATCATTCTGGCAGCAGTGAAAAGTTGTTAAGAAACTTTAAGCAAAGCAGTGAGTGATCAGAATTTCCCTTTAGATACATCAATTCAGCAGCAGCATGGAGAATGATTTTAAGGAAAACAGTACTAGAAAACGGTTGTCCAAGAAGTCATTTTAGTAATATCAGTGAGAAATTATAATGCCTTCAGGGCAAGGTGTGATAGGAGCTATGGAAAAAATAAAATTTATTCTCACTTATATGTGGAAGCTGAATGGTCACAAAGATAGAAAGAAATGGTAGACACTGAGAACTTCAGTAAGGAAGGAGGCTGGAGGGAGATTGGGGTTCAGAAACTACCTATAAGGCACAATATCTGGGAAACGGGTCATCTGAGTCCTAATCCCTGCTACTGCACAATATTCCTTACATGGTTGTGTACCCCTTGAATCCAATATTAAAGAAAAACAACCTTATTCTTGACCTAGGGGATTCAAAATTTAGGCATTGTACATAGAAAATATTCAATTTTTAATCAGTCTTTCCTAGGACATAAAAGATGTCATCTAAAGGAGTAAAGTCACGTCATAATTTGCATACAGAATGTCCTTTTATTTCTTAAGTGGCCGAGCGTCAATGTCAGGACTTCTTGGCTACCTCACGCTTCAGACGCTTTATACTTTTTATAATTATGATGATAGACTTTTCCTAGAATTTTGTATAGATACTTCTTGAATCAATTTCTCCCCCCCCAATGTTTCTGTTTTTAACTATGGGCCCACCACTCACATTACCACACAATAAATTCTTCCTCTTTTAGCTATAATGATCACCATTCAAATGTGGTCCCATTTTCAGTACATGTCATTAGCTGGTCTTTCCTATCGCCTCTACAAAAACTTTTATTCAACAATGGAATTCACACCTAATTTTTCTTTTTTCATATTCGTTTACAAAAATGTATAATATCTAAAAATAGAGCTAGACACATGAACACATTTTTCTTATAGGGGCTTTAACATTCATATATTATCATCTGCTACTTGTACTCTAAACATATCTAGAATATATTGTGCATTATCTTATAGTATTCTTCTAAAGAAAAATTCTAGAATAAATATCTTAGTACTTACTGGAAATAGTTGAGTCTCTTTAAGCTGTTCATGTTTTGGATGACTGGAGTTATAAATGCTGTTAAGCAAGTCCCAGATTTCAGATCCTTTTTCCTGGACTGCTAGAAAGTGTATGGATTCATCTTACCTCTGTTCTGTTAGGAAACTTCTGTTCTGATATCTTCTCCCACTTATTTGCATTTTAACATATTTCAGGTATATTTATGAACTACCATATATCCTTGCTAGAACATACTATATTATAAATAAATAATCTGAAACTATGTATAAAATAACGCATTTGATGTGTACCAGTAATGTGCAAGAAACTTTCTTTTGGTTATATATAGTTTATTTCTCCCACAATATCTATCATATATTCATACTAAAAATCAAGATTTGGGGGACCTAAAGTTCACTTTTAACATAAAGAACATTTTAGCTTTTGCAAACATTACAAAAATTCCGGACCGCGTGAACTCACTGCAGGTCCTTAGAAGGTGCACGGGTAAGGAAGAGGCCCTGATATAAGCTTCCTTAGCTTCAAGGTCAATCTGCCTCTGCCTTTGTGTATATGGACTCCTTTTGCTTGTGCGAGTCACTTTTTATGCACTCTGCTGTGTAAGCTAGAGCAATCTTACAGAAAAATTAGCCGAGAGAGGTTACGTTTATCTTTCAGTGTCAAAGGATTGGTGTGCAGTAGATGTATATTTGATCTGTTAGAACTATATTTCTGGAATTCGTTATATATCAGACACTGTCCCAAGCACTGCCATGCTGTGACATCCCAGACAGCTGCGCTCCCTGTTCTGATCAAGTTTTTTGTGGTGTTCTCTCTATTATAGCCACTGGACATTCAACGTCTTCTTTCTTTTTCATTCATTGTGTTAAGAAAGAACAGTTTAAGACACATTTTAAGATTTCTGTTCATTTAAAAATTACTGTTCATTTCAAGTTCTACTGGCTTGGCTAGAATAGCTGAAGCCCTTGTTTCCTTTTGTTATTTAATTGCCAGCATAGATCGACATTTTATGGATCTTTTGGATCATTAATATATAGAAAATGGTTCAGAAAATGAATCTATTTTGTCTTCCAAAGGTGTTACTGTTTCAGTAAGATTCAGAGGCTGATGACCAGGTTGATCTTTTTATTTTTTTTTAATCAATATTTTTTATTATGATGTTGTGGGGTACAGTTAAGGGTTAGGTGTACAGTTATGTTTCATTCAAGCACCCTGTTGATAAGAGGTGTTTCCCCATCCCCAGACAGATATTTGCGACTGTTAATCCCATCCCCCTCGCCCCCCATAGTTTCCCAGTACCATCAGTCATTTTCTTATAGTATTACATTGGATGTTCAAGGTCCATTATATGAGTGAGAACATGTGATAGTTAACTATTTTGTACCATCTTGGTCTGAGTACATTGCAGAAAGTAGGGTGAAAAAGCTTTGGCATCTCAAATCTTAAATCTCACCTCTTAAATCCTGGTTTTCAGTTTCTTTCCTCATTTCCAGGGAACTGTTAGCCTTAGCTCCTTGTAAGGCAGTAGGACTACTGAAACCTGGAGAGTTAAGCATATTTAAATCTGGAGAGTTAAGAAACTCAGATTTCTGGGTCCCCAACTCTTAGGCCACTGACTCAGAGTTTACAGAGACAGAGCTGCATTTGAAATCAAGTTCCCCAGTGATTTTAATGCATGTGGGCCACATTCCACAATCTGGAGAGCACAGCTCAGAGACAATGATGAGATCACAATAATTCTGATGTTTCAAACTAAAGAATACAAATCTATTATTTAAAGATAGGATCATTAAATAACTTGATGTTATAATGAAATTGTGGTAACTATACATTCCTCCCCTTCTTCCTGAATATTTCTTGTCTTTACTTCCACACCAGCATTCTCTCCTGACCACCTCTTCTTTATGTGTTCCTCTTTGGGTATTAACTCTTCCCATATTAATGTTCCCCAGAAATCATTCTTGGTTCATGTATGTTATCACTATTTGTAGACTATTCCATACTTCTATCCTCAACTACGGTTCATAGGCTAGTCCTGAATTTTGAATTTCATAACCCAGAAGTTTTTTCTGAATTTTGAAGGCTTGGTACTAGTCCGCTCTGTAGGGTAAATTCAAATTGAATGACCTCAAAGACTTCAAAGCCAACACAATTCTAGAATGTTATCTGTTATTCAGAAAGATCCTCTCAATACTTCTTTTTGAAAATAAATTTTTTTTCCATAGCTCCTATCACACCTTGCCCTGAAGCCATTATAATTTCTCACTGATATTACTAAAATGACTTCTTCGACAACCGTTTTCTAGTACTGTTTTCCTCAAAATCATTCTCCACGCTGCTGCTGAATTGTTGTATCTAAAGTGAAATTCTGATCACTCACTGCTTTGCTTAAAATTTCTTAACAGCTTTTCACTGCTGCCAGAATGATGTATACCCCATGGCATGGCATACATGCCCTACTTACCGTGTACCTCTCTGGCCTCCTTTCTCGCCATTCTGCCTGAGATGCTCCATCCACACTTAATTTCTTTCGGGTCATATCCAGAAGGTACCATACTTTGGGAACTTCGCACATTCTGTTCCCTTTGCTGTAATTGTCCTTATTCCTTCTTTAACTGGTGAACACCTATTCAGCTTTCAACATCTGGTTCCAGGAAACCCCCTCTAATTCTATCTGTTCCTTCAATTTTCCTAAGTCGTACCCTCTCACTGAATCTGGTTTAAGTTCTGTAGGGAATCAGTTTGGGGATTTCAGGACTAGTTGAGGGGAAAGAAGCAATGACCAGGAGTTGGCAGCAATAGTCACAAGCTTTATTTCCACAGATATGTATACAGGGAGGGTCACTCCTGGCATGAGACCTCCAGAAGATAAGGTGTGAGAAGCCACCATTTAGAAGGAGAGAGACGGACAAGGCGACTCCTGGGGGGAAAGGGGGCTCAAGAGGAGGTTTGTGTATCTAGGTGACATTGCTCAGCCTGGTGGGGCATCTCTGAGTCAGAAAGCTCCAAAGGGAAGCAGCAACTTGCAGTTGTTTATAACCCCAGGTTTTATCATACCTATGGGCAGCAGGCATTGGGTGCAGTTTTGTGGGGCATGGGAAGCCCACAGATTCTAAATGACTGAAATTCTTCTTCACTGGGTGATGCTGAAAACAACTGGATGTGAAAAAACAACAATCTAGTGGCCAATATACAGGGGGCACATTTGCTGCGTTTGTATGAGAGATGGCAACACTTTTATCACATTGAGCTATTATTATGATTTACTTGATTGTATCTCCCAGAGCATGTGTTCCTTGAGGGTAGAAGTGAGGGTGTTTTTTTAATTCCTAATATGGATTTCATAGGACCTAGAATAGTGTTTGATACAAAGTGGAACACCGGCACATGTCAGTTTCATGAATAATTCCATATGCTACTGAATTCATCCAGAGGTAATCAACCAACTGGGTGCCACAAGAATGTTTCATCTCCACAGTGACATATGTCTTACGCTGGTTTTTAAGGTTCATATTCATGTAGGACATAGGCAGTCATTTAATTTCAAGTCCTAAAATCTTTAAACTTGAAGTAATTTGTTTTCTAAAATACAGCTGACTTTTTGAAAATTCACATTAAACTCCGAATATATGCCAATAGGCCAAGATCACGCTGGTTTTTAAGGTTCATATTCATGTAGGACATAGGCAGTCATTTAATTTCAAGTCCTAAAATCTTTAAACTTGAAGTAATTTGTTTTCTAAAATACAGCTGACTTTTTGAAAATTCACATTAAACTCCGAATATATGCCAATAGGCCAAGATCATTTTATTTCTGTTCCAATCTTGCTATATTCCTGGAGAATGTTTTCAGTCGTTTGCAACAACCTGCCTCAAAGACCGTAGGGTCAAAGACTATTCAAGCTGACTTCCAAGTGATTCCATGAGCACTGGCCTGGCCTGCTGATTAATTTAGAGTATGATGCTGCCTAGCTGAGCAGTTTCTTGTGGTAGGAGGGTCTAATAAGCTTCAGAGGCCAGGGAGATGACTGGAAAGAAAAACTTGTTATCTGCTCAGGGAAACCAGAGTCAATGAAGGGGACAGTTAGTCCACAAGTGGAAAAGAATCCAAACCAGAAGCTAGGTCGTAAATAAAAGACATTTTTGACTAGCAAACCTCACTCAACTGGTTTAAATAATAAGTAGAAATTAATGCCCCAGCAAAAAAGACCAACTGAAGTGTGTAGAAGTGGCACACATTTCAGGGGAGAGTTTAAGGCTCCAACTCATGTTTCCGATTCACCAGACTCTTCTCTTGTTCTTCTGTCATTCTTTTCCCATGTGTAACAAGGCAGTAAAGTTCCTGTCTTCACTACTCGATATCATACCGCTCTTAAGGAGAGTGAGCATCTGGGTTCCCACATGCCCAGAAAAAGCCTCCAAATTCATTCATGGGACCAGTTTAAGTCACGAAGCTAGCTCTAACTTACTTTTTTTCCCCAGGGGGACTGGAATGTTTTATTTGGCTTCACCTAGGTCATGGGCTTCACATCCAAAAATATACATTTCTCTTTTACATTATAAAACCCTCTGAAGAAACGTAGGGTTTTTAGGGTGATGGGAAGAAATGGACAGAGGAAGGCAGCCAATAAGTCCTAGAGATGATGTGCCAAGGAGTAGCTTGTGGCTACTTAAACAACGAACCAAAAATTTTTTTCTCAAGGGAGAGTGTGAACAGAATCCTTCTCTACCACAAATGATGCAGCCGAGTTTCCCACATTTGGGGAAATTGCAGGGGTCAGTATATCTGGAGTGCAATGGATAAGCCTCCCCTTGTGAAAACCACCTTTGCGATCAGGGTATCTCCCCTGCTAGATAAGTATCTAACGCAAATTCTGCATAGTAAGTATTTGTAGTTAACCTCCAATTTGTTTACTTCTTTTCAGCATTTAAAATAATGTCATCCAAATAAATTTATGTAATCTTTTATTGTGTTTACCATGTTCATTTTCTGGACACATTGCCTTTATGAATTAAGTCAGACTTCATTATGAGTTCAATCTTGCCTTGGATTCTAAACTTGGGTTGTGTCAACAAACAAGACCTGGCTTTATATGACGTGCTAGATATCTAGACATAACATCCAAAGAAGAACTCATAAAGTATAAAATGTGAACCACCAACCAAATGGTGGCAATGGCTACCTCATTCCCAGACTTCAGTTTTCAGTTTAAATGTTTCTTTTTCAGAGAGATGTTTTCTAATCACCTCATCTTAGAACAATCCCCTGCTATCATTTCTTTATTTCAATTCTTTGTTTATACACGCATACCTCTTACCAGTCCTTTTTTTCTAGATCACAAATTAGGTTCTTTCCTCACTTCCTCTGTACCTTCCTTTCTCTCTCCCTCCCTTCCATCTTCTCTTAGAATTTGAGTTTCATCTGTCTTGTCCATGGACAGACACATTTTTGGCAGTATTCAGTGCAATGCCTGCTCTAGAGGAGACACTCATTGATTTGGGTTGTGAGCCCATTGCATTACCTGTTTACACATTATTGTGGCAGACCCTACAGGGCCATGGCTAAGTAAGCAGTGTACCAAGTCAGCTGTGTGGACCATAGTTGTGTAACAGAGGAAAGCTAACTTGATGTGTGGGGCTGGGATCCACGAATACATGCTCTTTGTATTTTGTTTTAACTAAGGAGACAACCTTCACTGACATTTATAACTATCATCCTCTGAATAATGCAAATCAGTTTTTCCAAGAGAGGGAAACTTATATAAGATTGGAATATATAAAACATCTCACCTAAAGTGTTACCAATATATGCAAAAATTATCTCAGAAATGTGAGGTTTGCTTTTAAATACTAGACACCTGTTTAATTACTGAACTAAATGTCAAAGAATGCTCCACAATTATATTATTCTCTGAATATAACAAAAAAAAAACAGCCAAGATTTGATAATCTCGCTCTATCTGATTTTTCTATTCTGTCTTTCTCACTCATGTCACATTTTATTTCACCATTTACCTGGAACAAGTAAATGTGAAATTGCTTTCAACATTTTCCTGACCTCGTTCAGCAGATGAGTATAGAGGCAAAATAGACCTTGGTTTTCTAGATGAAATGAGCTTATTGTAGCTATTTGTATCATGGCAGTTCTTTTTAAGAGAATGTGTCACTCTTTATTGAATGAAAATGAGCTTCATAAGTAATGTTCAAATCCCAAAATGATTACTTCCAATAGAAGCAGCTTGGTTCTATTTTTAAAAAAATTTATTTAGCGATTTTTGGATAGTGAAAAAGAAAAAAATTTTTTTGAAATGCCTTTTCTTTCTTATAATGAGAAAATAAAACTGTACTTCCCTACATGTAATAATATAAATTTGATAGAAGTAAGATATTTGGATTGGGAGGTAAATGAGCCAGTGATGAAGTATTGTAGTTATTCTCCCTGAAATAAGTAGGACTATGAAACAAGAATCCTCTCCACATAATCAACTAGGAAAGAGAAAAAGGAGGAGTTTTCCTTAATAATTCTAACATGAATCATACAAACTAGTTAGGGCCCGTATATATAATTGCCTTTACTAATGAACAAGTATCATGTTATATATCTCTTTACCTTTATTCGGTCTTGTAGTCTGAGAATTGACCATAATACTTTACTCATATTAATCAGTGATAGGATAAGCATGAAAATTGCATTTGTATAATGAATTAAACAGATTATAGTTTTTATCTTATTTGGTCCAGTGTGCCTTTGGCAGCAGAGATATTATCATCCTTTTATTACATACCAAGATATTGAGAGGCAGGATGGTCAAAGACCAACACAAAATGACCCCAGTTAACCAGTGGCAGGGCTAAGGCATGAATCTAGGTGTTCTTATACTGGAGTCTAGTTTTTTTTTTCCCTCTACTACCTGAAGAACTGCTTTCCATTCAGGATGAAGTGTATGAGTCAGAAACAGTCTGGGATATACTGTTTTCTCAGGAGTACTGTTGGCTTGTCACATGGGCATGATGTTTTCATTTCAATTTACCTTTCCTACCTTCTGTTGTTCACTGCCCAACATTCTTGGATGTCATTTACTGGCCATCTGGCCAAATGTCCTCCAATGGCCACAGCTGGGCCCTCACTACATACCTTGTTTTCTTCCCTTCTGTACTTTACCACCTCCAAGTCATCTTTCTTCCCATTTGTCCTTGACAAACAATAAGTGGTCTACATGGTTTCATTTTTTATATTCAAGAAACAGTAGGTTTTATTAAATACAGATAAGAAAGAGGCTTTGTTCTACTATAAAGAGACTTGTTAAATAAAGCACAAGATATCAAGGTAAATTTGAATTTTAGATAAAAAACAAAAATGTATTTAGTGTAACCATTACTCTAGGGGGCATGCTTAAATATATTCATATGAGCATATATTCATTGCTTATATGAAATTTGAATTTACCTGTGTGTCATATATTCTTGTTTATTAACTCTGGCAACCCTAACTATAAGAAGTATGGCTCTTATCACGTCACCTGAGATTTCATTGAATGGTTTTAGTTCAGGGGAATTATGCAAACAGGATTGGAATATGTGCAAAAACGCACAAATGAATATTCACAAGTAGCATTTTACATGACAAAAAAATATGTGCTTCCACTCCAGTGATTAAGTCTTTCAGAATTCACGAAGATCACATGTAGAAGCAGAAGGCTGCATGACAGATGGGACATTAGTCTGTTTTCCATTATTAAACTGAGAAGTGAGTATGCTGTGGTTGTCACAAATGTCTGTAATAAAATAAAATGACGCTTTAGTACCACAGAAGAATTCAGATGATAAAATTCATGTCATGCTGCATGGCAGCTTTCTTGTAAACATATTAATTTTGAAAATTATTGTGGGCTTAATATCAACATCTGGCTTTAATAAAATCTAAGCAGCATCTCTTGAGTTTCAGGTTTTACTGTATCAATCCAATACATTAATGTGGCATCTATCATGGTGTGACTTTGAGACAGATATTGTGGTCGATACAAGGTGGGGGGACTGGCAACGGAGTAGTTTATAATTTAGATGGGACTCCGAATCCAAAAAGTAGAAAGTCTTTGTTAAAAAAAGTTGTCAATACTATTCTTTATCATGTTTTTTTGAATCTTCAATTTTGTGTATAGGATCTCTCCATGTCTGTCTTTCATGGCTATAATTTCCATTCTAACATGAAAAAGTTTCTTCTCTTCTATATGTTGGCACTTGCTTCAAAATCCTATTCTGCCTGTCTTCTACTGTTTCTAGCCATATCTGTTATCCCTTAGTCAGCTTCCGGTGTGGCGTTTACTGAGGTGAGATTTTGTGATTTTCTTCCACATATTCACTGTGTGAAAGAGATCTACTTACTCAGCTTATCAATTATTATTATGCTTAATAAATATGTAAACCTATTAAAAATCAAACATACTGTTTTTATGTCTATACTATATAAATGCTCTTATGATTATCATGAAGAAAATCACTGTCTAGTGTAATCTTGATGACATTTGTACGTATGAATTGACAAGTGCTTGTTCCAAAATGTGTGAATCTGGTAATTTTGCGTACTTATAGTATTTATTTGTTTTCCTTAGTGGAATATTTAATAACTGAAAAAAAACCCCACATTTCATTTGGCAGTTATAAAATTAATTGCCATCAAACCCTAGAGTTGGGAGTCATCGTAACAGAAATTTGAGTCCACAAATTACAAAATCCAGGGGAATCTACTCATCGTTAGTTCCACTCGGGATAAATCCTTAGCATGACTGCATTAGTCTGAGTTCTCTAGAACCAGTAGGATGTGTATATCACATAAAATTTGTTTGTGATAAGGAATCAGCTCATAATAAGATTTATTATGGAGGTTGGCAAGGCTTTTCAGATCTGTAGGGTGAATCAGCAAGCTGGAGCTCCAAGAGATACAATTTTTTCAGTTCAAGTTCAAGGTGAGAGAAAACTCAGTATGCTAGATCAAAGGTCATTAGACATAAAAACCTTTTCTCTCTTCATGCCTTCCACTGATTGGTTGAGGTCCATTCACATTAGGCAGGACAATCTGCTTTACTCATTATCCTGATTCAAACATTACTATCTTCTAAGCATATTCTCAAAGAAATACCCAGAATAATATTTGACTGAATATGTGTACACTCCATTGCCCAGTTAAGTTGACATTTAAAATTAATGATTTTATGTACCAAATTTAGTAAAAAAAAAAAAAAGTCTACTGAATATCTTTTAACAATTCTCTTCTGGAGAATTCCTTTTGCTATGTGACTTCAGTTATATTGTATTAGAAATAGTCAGCTTAATTTTGCAGAATTATACTTTACACACTAAAAGCTAAAGCCAAAGCAGACAATAATAGGTCTTGCCAAATTAAGCAGCTAAAGTTCCAAGAGAACTGGCTGTTTGTTTGCTTGTTTTTCTCATTTGTGGGTAGAACAGGCTATCAATTAGATAATATTTAGATGAAGTGCACATTTAGTTATCTTAATAATAGGCCCTAAGCTCCGTATAACCTGCACAGTCCAGTTGCAGATGTAAAACAGTGATACAAATAACACAAATCATCTTTGTATTAATAATGTTTTTATTTTCTGCATTTTATGGTGCTTTGAATCATCATCAAGCTACCATTTGATAAGGTATGGAGGTAAGTATGGATAGAAGGAAGCCAGATGCTATTCATCAAGACAAGAGAACAATCCTGGAGATATTTCAGAGATCTCTGAGGTTACCACTCCTGTCTCAGACCCAGAGTGTCAGGTCCTTGAGAGCAGAATAACTTCAAAGGAGAGGCCCAGGAAGCCTGTGGAACCTTGGGGTTCAGAGCTCAGGAATGCATCTAGTTTTAGCTCCCTGCATTCCAGCACGGTGCTCCTTAGCCATCTCAGTTTAGACTCAAGCATGCTGAGTACAGATCAGGCAACCACTCCAGAAGACACAGCGGGTGAACCTTGGTGGTATCCACATGGTGCTTACTCTGCAGGCATGCATAGTGCATGAATTGTGGAGGCATAACTACCTCCACCTGGCTTTCAAAGGATGTCTCAGAGAACCACAGGACACAGGCAGAGAACTACCATAGGGATGGGACCACCACAGAGGATCGATTAGGGCAAAGCCCAAAGGAGTTATGGGGACTGGGCCACACAGAATGTCCCCGCTAGTGGAGCAAAGCCATCCCTGAGACCCCAGAACGGAAGAGCCACCGGCGTGTAACCCCAGCCTTGGAGAGCTGCAGATATATGACATCGATGTGTGAGAGCTGCTGAATGGGCGATGCCCAGCGAAGCCATGGGATGGAGCTGCCCAGAGCCTTGGGGACCCAATGCCTGCTCCAGTGTGTCCATAAGTCAAGGCATGGAGTCAAAATATATTATTCTCAAGCCTTCAGATTTAATGTTATTTGCTTTCTTGGGTTTTAGACTTATCTGGGACCTGTTACCTGTTTCTTATTATTCCTTTGGGAGTGGGAATGTCTATCCCATGCCTAACCCACCATTGCATTTTAGAAGCACATAATGTGTGGGATTGCACAGGTTCACAGCTGGAGAACAATTTGTCTCGGGATGAATCACACTTTGAATCTCACCCATGTATCATTTAGATCTTATATAGATAAGACTCTAGATTTAGACTTTTGAATTGGTGCTGGAACAAATAAAGACTTCAGGGCTATTGAAATGGAATGAATTTTGCATGTGAGAAGGACATGAATTTTGGAGGGCCAGAGGTGGAATACGTTGATTTATATGTACCTATTCCTCTTAAATTCATATATTGGAACCTAATACCTAAAGTAATAGTATCAAGAGATGCAGTCTTTTAAAAAAAGATTGAAGCGAGTACCCTAGTGCTTATTTCTCCTTTGCGTTCCTCTCTTCCACCATGGGAGGATAGGGCAAGAAAATATCTTCTTGGAAGCAGAGAGCAAATGCTTATCAGAATCTATAGATGCCTTGATTTTGAACTTCTTAGCCTCCAGAATTGTGAGAAATAAATCTATATTATTTGCCTACTACCCAGTCTCAGTTATTTTATTATAGCTGCAGGAATGGACCGAGATACACAGTAGATTATATATACACAAAACGTGTATGTGTGGGTATATCTCTGCAGTGTATTTTTACATGAATTTCTCCAGTAATTTTTTTTGAGTTGGAGTCTCACTCTGTCGCCCAGACTGGAGTGCAGTGGCCGCTCCCGGCCACCGCAGCCTCGACTTGCTGGACTCCGGAGATCCTTCTGCCTCAGCCTTCAGCATAGCCGGAATTACAGGCACACGCTACCACGCCCGGCTGATTTTTTTGATTTATTGTAGAAATGAGATCTCGCTACCCAGGCGGGTCTCGAACCCGCGGGCTCAGGCAATCCACTCACCTCAGCCTCCTAAAGGCGCGGGATTACAGGCTGAGCCACCGAGCCCAGCTTCTCCAGTAATTTGAATCATGTAATATCCTTGAAATGATATAATCTTCTTCCCCAGAATTCCTGTGGAAAACAGCTTGGTGATTCCTAAAAGATCTAAAAATAGACCTTCCATATGACCCCACAGTCCCACTACTGGGAATATACCCGGAGGGACTCAAGTTGCTCTATGAAAAAGATAACCTGCACACACATGTTTGTTGCAAACTTATTCACAATAACAAATCGAAAGAGGACTGGATTTAAACAAATGTGGTACATACACACGATGGAATATTGCACAGCCATAAAGAAGGACAAAATCATGAATTTCGCAGCAAATTGGATGGACTTAGAGTCTATAACACTGAGTGATCTATCACAGAAACAAAGAACTGAGTATCACATGTTCTCACTCATAAGTGGACCTTGAGCAATTGTCATAATACTATAAGGATTGGCAGTAGTGGGAAACTGCCAGGCTGAGGGACATAGGATTGGCAGTAGGAGGAAACTGCCAGGGAAGGCAAGCCTCATCAACAAGGGTACCTGCATAATGAACATTTTTATACCTATCCCTGAATTCTACACCACATCTTTAAAATAAAAAATTAAAAACTTTTGTGCATAACAGGAAATTATCAAGAAAGTAAAGATGCATCTTACAGAATGGGAGAAAATATTTACAAATCATATCTGATAAGGGTTTAATATCCAGATTCCTACTCTAAAGCTAAGCAATGAAAAACAAACCCACTAAAAAATAGGCAAAGACTTTACACATTTCTCCAAAAACTTATACAAGTGGCCAACAAGCACACGAAAAGGTGCTCAACATCATTAGTCATTAGAGAAATGGAAATCAAATCCACAATGAAATACTACTTCGTACTTGATCTGATGACTATAGTTTCAAACACAAAAACAAAAATAGAAAGTAACAACTGTTGGCAAGGATGCGGAGAAATGTGAAACTTCATACATTGCTGATGGAAATGTCAAATGTTGCGATTGCTGAGGAAAACATTTGGTGATTTCTCAAAAAGTTAAACATAAAATTACCATAAGGCCCAGAAATTCCACTCTTAGGTGTATGTATATTCAAGAATCAAAACCGGAGCTCAAAGAAATAATTGTACACCAAACTTCATTCAACACTAGATGCAGTAACCAAAAGGTGAAAGAACCCTAATGTCCCTCAACAAGTGAATGAATAACTAAAATGTAATATATTCCTACAATACAGTGTTATTTGGCCATATGAAAAAAATGAAGCTCTGATATCTACTACAATATGGCTAAACATTGAAAACATTATGATATGTGAAACAGGGCAGATGCAAAAGGACAGATAGGGTATGATTCCACTTATAAGAAATATGTATAAGTGGCATATTCTGAGACACAAAGTAGAGTCAAAGTTTTCAGGGACTGGAAGGAGGGGAGAATGGGAAGTTATTGATGAATTGTTATGGGATTTCTGTTTGGTGTAATTGAAAAGTTTTGGAAATAGATAGTGATAATGGTTGTATAACATTGTGCATGTACTTAATCTCATCACATTTTTTTTTGTTGTTGTTGAGTTGGAGTCTCACTCTGTCGCCCAGACTGGAGTGCAGTGGCCGCTCCCGGCCACCGCAGCCTCGACCTGCTGGGCTCCGGCGATCCTTCCGCCTCAGCCTTCTGAGTAGCCGCAATTACAGGCGCACGCTACCACGCCCGGCTGATTTTTTTGATTTATTGTAGAGATGAGGTCTCGCTGCCCAGGAGGGTCTCGAACCCGCGGGCTCAGGCAATCCACTCACCTCAGCCTCCCAAAGGCGCGGGATTACAGGCTGAGCCACCGAGCCCGGCAGTCTCATCAAATTTTATGTTTTATATACATTTTACCACCCTAAAAATATTTTATAAAGTTATTTGTTGTATGTGAACAGTATATATAAAAATGTACTAACATATCTCATTTTGTTTTTCTCTTTAAATTAGAACCAAATTAGGGTCTTCAGAGGCCTAGACGTGACACAAGGATCTTACAGAGACTGTCGGTGGTTGTTTCATTATTTTAAAATCTGTGGTTCTTTGCCATCAGCTGGTGGCTACCTTTAGTTTCTATTCAACTCTTTTCAGGTAACGCCATATTCTTTTTGGTACAATAGTCGTTATGATTTCAAAGATGTAAATCAGATGTGGAATTTTCAAATATCCTTAATATTATTATTTTCTTTTTTTAACTTTTAATTTTAAAGATTTGGGTACAATTCAAGGTTAGGTATACAAATGTTCATTTTGCAGGTATCCTTGTTGATGAGGTGTGCCCTCGTCTCCCGACAGATTCCTACTACGGCCAACCCCGTCTCTCCCCAACTCCCCTGGGCAGTTTCCCACTACTGCCAATCCTTTTCTTATAGTATTATGATCATTGTTCAAGGTCTGCTTATGAATGAGAACATGTGATGCCCAGTTCTTTGTTTCTGTGACAGTAGATCACTCAATATTGTGGACTCTAAGTCCATTTTCTTCTAAATTATTATTTGAAGAAAATTATCTGGGTCTTTGTCTCAGAATCCACATCTAATATTATAATTAGTGATTTACTATTTTTTGTGTGTGAAAAAAGTAAACAAATCAGGAAATGTCCTTCCATATTTTCCTTTCAGATTGATATACATTTTCAGAGTTAAACTCTGTATATTTTTATATGTTTACATACTTGTGACATTTACAAAATAATGCAACCAAGTTAATTTTTACACCCACCCACTCACTCATTGCTTTGACTGGTAAATACTTACTTGTGGAAACAATTATTGAATTTGTTATTTCATATATTTTGAAATATGTAATCATCATTTATAAGACTCTATAACCCCAATAGAAAGTCTTTCCTTAGGTTTTCTAGGTTGGATTACCTAACCACTATGACACCCTATACATGTTTACATTTTTCTTTTTATGGAGTTTTTACTTTTTCCCATTTCCATTAAAATATATGTGTACTTGAAGTCTGTCATTCATCTTTAAATATCTAACTGAAAATTCTAGCATTAAATAGAAAACACAGATAAAGTTTCTAGGCTTGTATCAAGATGTCTCAGACTCACTGAAAATATTTTACATCTTTTGAAGACATATTTTTTTCTATAACTGCTTTCTAGCTTACAATTTTTATCAAATGAGGGATTTATACTAAATTTTCTGCTTAAATTGCCAGGGGGCCAACATTATTTGCTTGGTATTTCTCTTATCTTTGTTCTTTAAGATTAGGTACTGTTACAATCTGCAACCTTACTTTTTAGAAATTTCCTAGGTGATCATATCAATATTCTTTTGTAGTAGATTGTCTTACCATGTAGAACTGCCCTGTGTACTTGGCATACATTTGACTGTTAACATGAGCTATTGGTTGTGGGGGCAGTTACTTCAATTCTCTTGTTTCCAACTCGCAGATAAAGCTTACATGACTCTGGAGAGTTGTGTTGGGGGTGCTAAGATCATCCTCAGATTTGGTGATTCACTAGGGGGACTCACAGGATGCAGCATATAGTCATACTCGTGGCTGAGATGTATTATGGTGAAAAACATACAAAGCCAAATAATCAAATTGAAAAGGCACTTGGAGCTGGGCTCGGTGGCTCAGCCTGTAATCCCGCGCCTTTGGGAGGCTGAGGTGAGTGGATTGCCTGAGCCCGAGGGTTCGAGACCCGCCTGGGCAGCGAGACCTCATCTCTACAATAAATAAAAAAATCAGCCGGGCATGGTAGCGCATGCCTGTAATTCCGGCTACTCGGAAGGCTGAGGCGGAAGGATCGCCGGAGCCCAGCAGGTCGAGGCTGCGGTGGCCAGGAGCGGCCACTGCACTCCAGTCTGGGCGACAGAGTGAGACTCCAACTCAAAAAAAAAAAAAAAAAAAAAGAAAAGAAAAGAAAAAAAAAGAGAAGGCACTTGGAGAAAATTCTTAGAAAACCAGGTGCAAGATTCCAAGAGTCTGTTCCTTATGGAGTCACAAACATCATGCTTACATTATTGCCAAGCATTGAATTATGACAACACATGTGAATTATTGCTTCTTGAGGAAACAGGTCATGCATGCACCCTTAGCTGAGGATATACCAAAACTCTCAGAAGACATTTAGACTTCCAGAGAAAGCAGGGTTCAGTGCAAACCACATAGTTTGCACTTACAATTTACGCACAGTGAGTCATTATTATTAGTTTAAACTCAGGAACCCTCTTGAAATCCAAGTAGCCAGACATCAGCCACAGGCCAAGATGCCAGTAGGACTTTCTAGATATAGCTGTCTCCAGCTTGTGGTGGTAATTCTTCTCTGCACAGGAGTGCTACATAGAATGTGATTTCAAGAGCCCACAAAATAAACCAAGAATCAACATTTCAAAATTGGAGGCAAAAGACACTTTGTATGTTGGCTTTTCAGGTGCATCCTGATAAAATTCATTAGTTTTCTATTTTCTGTGGAATGTGGGTCGCTATGGCGATGAAGATAAATGAGAAAGTAGGTAATTGCAAACTTTTTGTAAGAGGACACTTTTCCTTGATTGCATAAACATTCGTTTGAAGTAAATTTCAGATTTTACTTGGCTCTAGTTTTCTCACAGTACTTATCACAATTGATGTATTATATTTGTTACTTGCTTGTTCCTCTGTCTTTTTTCAGTGCTGTATTATTCACAAGTAACTAGACCGGTAGTTGGCCCATAATAGACCATAAGCTTCCCTTAGAACTGTAACATGCTGTCAGTGTTCACTTTATTAGACTGTCTACTGGGTTCTCAGGCACTATCACAGTAATAAACACATTGATCCCTTGATGTTTATAATGCTATTGTAGCACATTTATCTGAATGCTGGACGAATGACACTGGACAGCATCATGAAGGATTACAGTCTTTTATTTTTATTTTTAATTTTAAAGATGTGGGGTACAATTCAGGGTTACGTATACAAGTCTTCCTTATGCAGGTACCCTTGTGGATGAGGTGTGTCTCCCCTTCCTTGACATTTCCCACTACTGCCAATCCCGCCCCACTCCCCTGGCAATTTCCCACTACTGCCAATCCTTTTTTTATAGTATTATAATTGTTCAAGGTCCACTTTCAGAACATGTAATACTCAGTTCTTTGTTTCTGTGATAGATCACTCAGTATTATAGACTCTAAGTCCATCCAAGTTGCTGTGAAGTTCATAGTTTTGTCCTTTATGGCAACATAATATTCCATCGTGTATATGGACCACATTTTTTTTTTTTATCCAGTCCCCTTTTGATGGGTAGCACAGTTGGTTCCATGTTTCACTATTGTGAGTAATACTGCAATAAGCATGCTTGTGCAAAGTACCTTTTTCACAGAGTGATTTGAGTTCCTCCAGGTATATTTCCAATAGGGGGATTGCGGGGTCATATGGAAGGTCGTTTTTTAGATCTTTTAGGAATCGCCAAACTGTTTTCCACAGAGGCTGTATTAGTTTACACTCCCACCAACAGTGTAGAAGTATTCCCTTTTTCCAGCATCCTGGATTACAGTCATATGTAATGATTAGTTTCTGCCTTCCTTGTGTTATCTTAATAGCATTCAATGCATTTTTAGTTTGTCAAATTGTTATTGGACTAACTTTTGAACACATGCTTTATGTGTATTTATAACCATATTTTAAGCTCTCCTACCTCCCAAGGCATATCAAGAGCAATGATGACAACAAATTTATCATACCTAAGTTTCTTGAAGACAGAGGTCTTACAGTCTTCTATGAATCTCTAGGTATGGAGATGCATATATGACTGTTAAATTTATGGAACTGTATATATCTGTTAAAAAGGAACTTTTGTTCTTCCCTTCAGACTAGTCTAATGGATCCTTTCTGGCCCTATTCACATGGGAGAAGGCATATTAATATGATCTATTAAAATTCAAGCACTGATTAAAATAGATTTCAGTGAATAAGACCACTGTGCTTTGAAAGTCACAGTCCACACTCTAATAATATAATAATAATAGTAATAATAATAATATTATATATTTTTTATATAATAATAATAATATTTGCATAATACTCACTACATATCATTCATTTTCTAGATGTTTTTGCAAATGTTAACTCCTTTAGTTCTTACAAAGGTAAAGTAGAAATGATGCTTAGGTAGGTATGAAGTAGATACACTTTTTAATCACCATTTGGCAGATGAAAAAACTGAGGATAAAAGAGTGTCAATAACTTGATCAAGGTCACACAATGCACTTTCAAATCTATCTTTAGAACCTACTTGGCTAACCACATGGCTATACTGTCTCTTAAGTTCATGTTTCAGAATTGCTAACCTAAACCAATGTCATCCTTGAGTCTGGTCAGGTCGGGCTGCAACCATTCCAAGTTAGGCAGCAAGCTCCCCTTAGACCTATGATATGTTCTCAATGTACACTTTGTTAGACTCTCTACTGGGTTCTGACACATTCTCACAGTGATAAACACATTGGTCCCTTGATGTTTGCAATGCAATTGTTCTTCTCATATGACTTTTTATGAACGCTGAAGGAAGAAAAGGGAACTGAAAGAAGAATGGAGCATTCTCAGGTCTACTGAGAGGCATGCCTGCATGCCTATACACACTGAACTTAATTCCTAACAAATATTTCCTCATGTGTGTGTTTAAGGCCATTTCCTAGACAACCAAAAGACTTGAGACATATACAGGCTGTTTTCACGCAATGCCAAACATCTAGATTAAATGCCAAAATATCTAGATTTAAAAAATGATAAAAATAACACATAATAACCAATGTGTTCCATTTTTCAACTTCAAAATATTTAAAAACTTAAATAAAAATGTGGAAGAAAAATAAAATAATTTTTAACTGTTGTTTTCTATTTAAAAATATTTCTACCTTTACTTGATATGGATTTATTTCATGTTTCTTTCATTTTCCTGCGTTTCTTAGAAATATTTCTATTTGTGACATCTTTGTATGACATTTACAGTAGAAATAACCTTCCCGACTTTCCAATTGTCAGCAGTTATGCCTTGAGTGACAGCATAACCAACATGACTTATAAAATGAAGAATTCTCATGAAAATATGGCAGGTTTTGGCAACTATCGTAATTGTGACTGTGACTAAATAAGATAATGCCTATACTTCTCTCCCCTTAAAAATAGTATTTTAGAGTGAATTGGAAGAAATCTTCTATATGATGAAAATTCCCCAGAATATTAGAGAAAATTGCCATCCCCATCCATCTGTGATCATCTTGTCGTATTCATAGTCTGGATAGCACCATTTATAGCGGGCAGAGAACAAAACTCTGCCTAATATTTTCTTCCCATATTATAAAATTATCATTTCAAAATATAAAAGAGGTGGCAAACTTTTGTTTATCTATGCAGCTTGCTGATTCATACTCTTGTCTTGTCAGTAGCACTGTAGGTTGCTCAAGGACATATCAGTTAGCTGGTCCTGTGATGGTGTTCTATGTCCATGAAATAAACTGATCATAACAAGGTCGTTCAGTTTCCCAATCATCTATCCAAAAGAGAACATCAACACTGTCTATAATAGAGTCCTTTGAATTAGCATGGGTCAGTTTCAATGGGTACATTTCTACTCAGCCAAAAAACATTGACAAGGTGGAATAACATTTTTATTGGTAATGAGAATGGTATGTAATCTTTTTGACCTAGCTAAATAAGGCACACAGGTGAAAACCCTCATAATCCTCTTTACTATTGCCAACTTTCTTTACTAGTAGCTGTGGCCAAGGAGGAACAAAGTTTCCTGACTCGCCGGGTTCAGGGGCAAACACCTCCAATCCTAGTGCTTTGGCAGGCCAAGGCCCAGGGATAGCTTGGGGCCAGGATACCAAGACCAGCCTGGACACTAAAGCGAGACCCTGTCTCTACAAAAAATAGAAAAACAGCAACAACAACTGCAACAACAACAAAAATTAGCTTGGTTGGCTTGGAGTCCGAGACCAGTCTGGGCAATATAGCAAGACCTCGTCTCTACAAAAATAAAAAAATGAGTTGAGTGTGGTGGTGTGCAACTGTAGTTCCAGCTACTTGGGAGGCTGAAATAGAAGGACTGCCTGAGCCCAGAAGGTGAGGCTGTCATGAGCTATGATTGTGCCACTGCACTGCAGCCTGAACAACAGAGTGAGTTCCTATTTAAAAAAAAAACAAACAAACCCTGACTTAAGAGGAAGGTGTAGCCGGTAAGTTATGCTCCAATTTCTCTTTGAGAGGCACACATAACTGCTCTGTCAATCTTGATGATGGCAGCACTGGGTAACAGTGGCTAAGGTGGGACTCCTGCCCTGGAGAGAACAGGCTTGGGAATATTAGCACACTGCTCTATGCTGGCGTGTGGACTGGTGCTCATGGCTTACCAATGGCATGAAATTATACTTTGCAATTTTCTTCATGGAAAGAGGCACAGACCTGAATGTATTTTGATGATGATACTGTAAATTAGAATATATTTTTGGAATGAGTGTCCTATCCCTGTATATTGTTTTTCTTGTTTAGAATTATGCTCCCATTTTGCCACTTGACTATTGAAATGATTTTTAGGATAAAGCTGAACACAGTATGTGGAAAAGTATAGGCTGGAGCGACAGGCGATCTAGGTTTATTCCTGTTCATTTATTCATCAGACAAGTATTTATGGCCTTCTGCTGTGTACAAACATTATTTTAGGCATGGAAAAGAGCAGAGAACAGAATAAAATCTGACTCTGTGCATGACTGGGGGGAATCACTTCATTTTTATGAGCCTTAATTCTGTCACAAACATGGAATTATAATATATACCATCTAGGCATTTATGAAGATAATATAAATAATAAATTTATTAGTCCCAGCATATATTAGGTAACAAAAATGTGAGGTAAAAACTATTATTATTTAAATTGTCCTAGCCACGTATTATTGTTATTATTATTTCTAGTGTACTAGTTATGACATAGGGGGAGATAAAAGTTAAAAAAATTATTTAAGTTAGGAAATGATACAAATAATTCATGTCCATTTGTCTGTCTGATAAGACAGAGTTGGCACAAGTCAGAAAAGTTCATTTAGAATTATATAGTGTCCCGTTAGAAGGAAGTTTTTTGTATTTCAACAATCAAAATACGACATTGTACCCCAAATAGGTACAAATATTATTTGTCAATCAAAAATTAAAATAAAAAATATTTGTGACCGCTGTGCAAAAAACTCAAGACCCTATGGAATCTTATCAAAGACAATATTTTTAAATAAATTATTTTTAAGATTTTGAAAAGCAAAGGAAAAGTATTATGATTTTTTTCCAAAGGGGGGGGGTCTGTTTTCATTCCACAAGGTATAGAATGTAATAATAAGTATGTTAAGAAGTACTGGATGTTTTCACAAACTTTTGCCAAAACAATTATTTTGTGAGATGCCAGATGATTTCAAGAACTTGCAAAAGTCCTGATTGTCCTGATTTCTGCACTTGGATTAAAACATATTGATATTCAGTCAAAGTTCTTTTTTGGAAATCAATAAAGTCTGAGTAACTACAGGAAAGTGACATAATAGATTAAATTCCGTCTCAGAGAAATGGTAAAAATTTATAGATGATACAAATGCTTCAGGGATTGCACCCAGCTTTATTAAAATTATAGATCTGCTAGTTGCAATAGACACAATCTGAGGGCCACATTTGATTTACTTTTGTTTAACTCACTGCTTTGAGGCAGGGAAACCAGAGGAAAAAAATGGATGTAGTTATTGTTTCCTCAAGATTGAAGTGAGAGCATGTCTATTGCTAAGGGAAGTTCAGGAGTCATGTAAAAAATTGTGTGTAAACTGGGCTGTAATTAACAGCAGGAAGATGAATAGTGTGAATTACATAGAAACATGGCAGCAAGTGTGGGTGAGTAGAAAGGACTAGGGGTAAGGTCAGTGGGGTAGAGGCGGTGTAGTGGACCAAGAAGAGATGACCCGGATTGGCTTAAGAGCTGTAAGCCGTGTCATGCAGCCCTTTTTAAATGTCTCTAAGAGGGCATGTTTATGGGCAAGCTGGACTTATGTAAAGAATTAGTTAAAACTGTATCTATTTTAGGAGTTTTTCAATATTGAGCACTAGGTGGATGCAAGACATTACCATGACCTTGGCAAGTTCCTCTTGCAGTTTTTGCCTCCTCAGACCTCTTCAAGGTTGGCCCCTCAGCTTCTGAAAATCTGTATTTCCTCTTTGGATTCATCTAGTCCTTACTGGAAGTCCTATTTCGTTCTGTTTACTTTTCCAGTTTCATTTTAGTCACAAATAATTGGGAGAAGTGAATTATCATCTTAAATCTGTCACAAGTTGCTGTTGACTGTAGAAAGGTCACTTGATCTGGGCATGAGTTGTCTCTGAATTAAGGCTGTATTAGATAATTTCTTGGATATTTTTAGACAGTGGGGAAAAAGAAATATATACTAATGCTGCATCCTTACAATATATCAAAATAACTTGTTTAATAATCTATAATACAATGATTTAAGAATTAATTTCTTTTTCTCATTCTGTTTGTAGTTAAGAATATTCTGAGAAGGTGGGTACTATTGTTTTTTATTTTTATTTTTTTTTGAGTTGGAGTCTCGCTCTGTCACCCAGATTAGAATGAAGTGGCCGCTCACGGCCACCGCAGCCTCACCTGCTGGACTCCGGTGATCTCTCTGCCTCAGCCTTCCGAGTAGCCAGAATTACAGACATGTGCTACCACGCCTGGCTGATTTTTTGATTTATTGTAGAGATGAGGTCTCGCTGTCCAGGCGGGTCACGAACCCGCGGACTCAGGCAATCCATTCACCTCAGCGTCCCAAAGGCGCGGGATTACAGGCTGAGCCACCGAGCCCAGCTTTGGGTACTATTATTTATAAAGCTTCCACTTTATAGTTTATGCCAATCAACTATAAAGTACCATAGAATTATGAATTCTTATTTCAAACAAGGGAAAAGATTCAGATTTTTGTGAAAACTGAAGTGTATAAAATCTGATTAAAAATGACCAAATACAAAATTATAAAAAATTCATAATGACACTAAATTATGAATGAAAATAAAGGTTTATTTAAAATGAGAAAAGAGTTTCAGCTACTTGGAAGGCTGAAGTGGAAGGATCACCTGAGTCACGCAGGTCAAGACTGCGGTGGCCATGAGTGTGCCACTGCACCCCAGCCTGGGCGACAGAATGAGACTTTGCCTTAAAAATAAAATAAAATAAAATGAAGTAAAATAAAATAAGAAAAGGCATCTTAACAAATCACAGATACTAAATAACTGACAATTACTAAAACACCACAAAATCCAAAATAATAACTTAATTAAATGCTAATGTACCATTATTATACTTTTTTCTTTCATTTTTGAGCTATATACATTTGGTTACCTCTTAATATGACAATAATTTTTATAATACTATGTTAAATCAAGAGAATATGATATTAGTTTAAAAAGAGAATAGAGCAATAGCTCTATTAAGAATTGTTGATAGTTGAATAATATTTCATTCAGCTTTATAACTCATTTTGGTAATAATTGTGATTTTTAGGATTGTTTTAAAATTGGGGGAAATGTCTTTTGTTTAATACAGCATAATCTTAAACTGTAAGGATTACAGGATTTCAGAATTATTTCTTCACATTCCTTGTCCAAGTGTCATACACTTCACGTTTACATACGCTGTTAACAAATACTCTTGTTTTGATTGTCTTGATTTAAGAAGTCAATTACCTTTTGGAGAAACTAGAATTTTTAATACATATTATTATACTTTTATTCTTTTTTGATATTTTTCATTTCTTTGTGCAGGTCTAAGTTTCTGACCTACATTGTCCTTCATCTGCTTAAAAAACATCTTTTTAACTTTTCATAAGAGTAGGTCTGCTGGCATCTAATTGTCTGTTTCTGTTTGTCTTTGAAAGTCTATTTCTCCTTCACATTTGAAACATATTTTCACTGGATATGTAATTCTTGGTTAATGTATTTTTTTCTTTCTTCAGTTTGAAGTATCTTGTCTTCTTGCTTGCATGATATCTAATGAAAAGTCTACTGTAATTTTTATCCTTGTTCCTCTGTAGTTAATATGTATCCCTATTGCTTTCACATTTTTTTCTTTGTATTTGGTCTTTCAGCAATTTGAATGGAATATGCTAAAGTGAGATTTTTGTTGAGGATATTTATCCTGTTTGGTGTTCTCTGAGCTATTTAAATCTAAATCTTTGGTTTGGTTTGGTATCTATCACTAATTTTGGAAACCATTCAGGCATTATTCCTTCAAGTATTTATTCTTCCCTGTACTCTTTTCAAAGCTTCCTTTTGTCATTTTAATTACATGTATGTTAGATGAATTGGTATTATTTATAACTTTTGGATGCTCTGGGTTTCCTTCCCTTCCCTTCCGACTTATTTTCCTCTTCGCATCTCTGTTGAGTAAGTTTTGTTAGCTTACCTTTAAGCTCAGTGATTTCTTGGTTTTATTGGTTCATCTGATGACCTTGGAAAGTTATTATTCACCTCTATTACTGTGTTTTTGATTTCTACCATTTCACTTTGAATTATTTCTCATAGGTTCATCTCTTTGCTGAGACTACCTCTTTGATCTTGCATATTGGTTACTTTTTCCATTAGTACTCTTAACATATTAATAATCGTTTCTAAAAATCAACTGTCAGATAGTTTGAACACCTGTGTCATATCTGTGTCTGGATCTTGATTGTTTTCTATTTTTAGATTATGCCTTTTTCTTGCATTTTTTGTATGCTTCATAATTTTTTGTCGAAAGAGACATTCTGCATAAAACAGTAGATACTTAGGTCAATATGTTTTATCATTAAGGATGAACAAGTGTTTCTTTCTGCTAGGTTTTTACTAGGGTACTAATAATTATTTGTAAAACAAGTAAACATTTTATGTTCTGCCAAGTCTTCATTTCTTTTCAAGTTCATTAATACAGTCTTTATCTGAAAATCTTTCAGATATAGTCTTTCTTGAAGAACACAGCATACATAAAAAGCTTATGTACCACTTTTAGTATTGGAATACAATAAACAGGCTTTTTAACAGTATAAATATTAATTTTTTGAAAAAGAATATGTGTTTGTCCAGGGTCTACGGGTAGGGCAGCATGGAGAGTTGTTTAAAGTATACAGAGTTTCTGTTGGAATGATAAAAAGATTCTGGAAATGGATATAGTTGATAGTTGTGTAACCTGTAAATGCACTGTGTGTCACTAAATTATATAGTTAAAATGTTTAAAATGACAAATTTTATGCTATGTATGTTTGACTATGATAAAAAGTAATTTTTTTTAAAAAAAAGAATGTGTGTTTGAGAAACATCAGTTTTGTACCTCTTATATTATGCTTGATCCTCTGTAGTTATTATTATTTTTATCACAGAATAAAAAATACTGATCAGGGGGGAATTCAGTCATTACTCAAAATGCCAGGCCTTAATGAATGATGTCAACACTTAATGAAGTAAATCTGAGGTGGCCAGTTAGTGTTATCCTTGTTCTGTTGACTTTACTAACTCTTTTGCTCATTTTTGTATTCCATTTGTTTTGGTCTTCTGCTTAGAAGTGTTCTAATTCTTAAGATTGTCTTTATTTCCCCTATTGTTATTGTAAGTGTCTAGAGCTAGGATGAATTTATCACACCCTTGTCCTGCTTTCCTCTACTGTAACATCAACCAGGGTCCCACATAGCCCTTCCCCTTCCCTTTAGTTGTAGATATCATATATGCTTGGCACAATTATGGAGGGAAGGGCCATAGGGAAAGTTGCCAGTGTTAGACATTGTAACAGGTGACAGATCATGAATCCAGAAAGATAAAGAAATCTTGGTAAACCTCAGAGAGGGTGAGCTAGGGAGAACCTGCCATTGAAGCAATGCATCTTCTCAAGTAGAGGTTGTTCACTTCCCTTGTATAGACTGTAATCAATCTGAATGGTGGACAATTTGTTGTTTTTCAGGGTGAATCATTAATTGCACTAGGCCATAAGGAGCTGACTACCGGACTTTGTCACTTTTTAAAAGTGAAATAGCCTGTTACTACTTCTATGCCTTGAAGGTACATAAAAATAACTTCTAAGTTTTCAATTCCTTGCTTTAAAAGGTTTGTTTATTGCACACACACACACACACACACACACACACACACACACACACACAGAGTCATGTGTCACTTAACAATGAGTATACGTTCTGAGAAATACATCACTAGACAATTTCGTTGTTGGAACATCATAGGGTATACTTATACAAACCTAGATGGCACAACCTACTACACACCTAGGCTATCTGGTATTACCTATTGCTCCTAGGCTACACCATGTTACTGTACCGAATTAGCACCAATTCTTAATTGCATCTTAATTGCTTATGAAACTTTATTTCTTCTTTTTTTGGATATAATTTTACTGAAATAGTAACAAGCTTTATATATTACCTTAAATACTTCACTATCTTTTTAAAAAGCAAATATACCCCATTCAACAGTGAACTTTATGTCTCTAATATACCCCTTCAAATAAACACTCTTAGTCCTTTGCTTGCTGGGCTAACTTGTCTGCAAAGCAGTCTAGATATATGTTTAATGCTAGTGAGTTATAGCACTTTTAAAGTTTTGCATAAGGATGGAAGACTTCACGTTGTGTGTGTCAGTGGAGTGTCCTTCTCACCTCCTTTCTACCCTTCCCTTACTGCTCTGAGTGAAGCATCAGGCTTCCCTTGGCAGATTCTCTGACAGCTTCTTTGGTATGGAGAACTGAGACTATTTTGAAATTCTTGAAGTGCTACTCAAAAATGATAAGCTGCAATCCAGCTACAATACAGAATAGGTTTATGAGTATACATACTTCTTGTTTGTACATGCTTTAAGTTATATTTTCAAAAGCCAGAGCATTATGTCTGCATTATGTGATTTCAATTATAAACTTTAACTTGAATGTATAGTTTTAAAATAATCTCACACACTTGCTATTATCGATGCCTTAATTGTGTACCAGAAATGCATGATATTTCCTGAAGTCTTGACACTGAAAACTTTAAAATGCCTCTAAGTTTTCTGTGACGAGAAAAATAGATTGGAAAGCAAAGTGTAGGTAAGCACTACTGATGTACTGTTTTATGTTAAAGCTATTTTTAACGAATGTGCATATGTTACTTGAAAGCAATGTTTTTGGGTCTTTATCTTTATATATGCAAGATACTATTTGGTAAGTCCTCGGGTGGAAATTATCACAGGAAAAAAAAAGAGAATTATTTACTTGTAGTTATTGCCATCAATGACTGTTAAATCTCTATTAATTTGATTTTAGGGTAGAGGAGATAAGAAAGGAGGCTAAAGAAAAATGAATAGAAGGGTGACATTAAGGTCATCTACATAGATATGTAACAACATTTAAAATAACAGGTCAGTGATGAGTATATAATTACTGCCTGTGTTTATGTTGATGCAGTTGTTTTGATATGAATCTATCTTTAGATTTAGTGCAGATATTTTAATCCACAAGTTCTTAGATGGTGTGTTAGTCACCTTATAGAGTGGCTTCTAGAGCGAACTCCAAGTTGCTCTATATCTTTGGAGGACAATGATGCATAACACCATATGTAGCCAGTTGTCAAATTATCCTTTTAAATTTTTATCATGGTCTGGACCAAAAATAAAAATTGGAGGCATCTGAACAAACAATCAAGGCACTCCTTTCCCCAGTTGTGAATTATTGTAATTATCTAGTCTTGCTACATATATTACAATGAGCAGTTTAAACTGCTCATTGAACTATTGATTCTATATAAATTGCTTAAACTTCTATCATGCAGGGTATAGCAGCACTGAGGTATAATAAGACCTTCCTGAAATGGATATAATTATCATTGTGTTCTGCTCTTAAAAACTGAGAAAACATTATTTTGAGATTTTTTCTCTGGGCTCCTTTCTTAGGAGATTTTAGTTAAAATGGTCTAGTCCTTTTTCAAAATGGCTCACAGAATTTAATTTAAGATGTCTTATTCATTGCATAAGAGGCTTTATATGGAAGTAGCAGAGTGGGAAGTCTTATTATCATATAATAAATGTCTGTCATTATATATTGTATAATATAATAAATAATACATAGATGGGAAAGCATGTTTACAATGTCACCCAGTTGATGTCAAAATATTGTTGTTTGTTTCCTCCTTTATAACTTTGCCTTTTAAAAAATCATCTATCACAGAAACAAAGAACTGAATACCACATGTTCTCACTCAAAGTGGGACTGAACACACATCAATCACAATAGAACAAGAGAGGGATCAGCAGTCTCTGGGCACTGCCAGGAGAGGGAGGGGAGTGTGTAACAACAAAAAGGTACCTGGTCCTAAACCATGGGAAGTGAAGGTGAGTTGGAGACCCAAACCTCACCTGCATGCAGCCTACTTGTGTAGCTAATCTTTACTTGTACCCCACATCTCTATAATAAAATAAAATAATTTAAAAATCCTTTTTTATGTCTTTTGGGTATAAAAATGAGAGTAATCTGGCTAATGGTTGTAATAATTCATATTTATATTTTAGGCATAATTTCAAATTAAAAAATTAAATTGATAACTTTTAATATCGGAATTGAAGATTAAAAAGTGACCTCATAATTTTCACAGAAAGTACTTGCAACTAACATATAATTCTATCTCTATTTCTCTAACGTTTGGACAATAGGTACAGAAAAAATTATTTTCCTTGAAAGTAATTGACAGTTTGTACCAGTTAACAACTTCAAAGCATCCTAGTTCTATATAAAATCTTTTCAATGAATAGTTTGCACTTGGAAAGAAATATATAGTCAACTATTTTTATATTTAGGAACTTTGTAGCAAGTTTACCTCTGGCACTGGAGAGTTTTCACAACATCATACAGTTTCATATTTCTTTCACAACTGTGCTCATATTGCCTATTGATAGGCATTAAAACTTTTGCAGATGAGGATCTTGAGAAATGTTGAGTGGATTGCCTAAGACGACATGGGTATCCAATGAATTGGGGAGGGTGGTTAAAATTTAACTTTGCTTATTTCACCTGATAAAACCGTTGTATGAATCAGCTCAAATACAATAATGCAGATGGAAGAGTATCAGAAAAAGGAAAGTTTTGCACATTTTTCTCTTTCTATCTTATTCTCTCCTCTTCATTCATAAGTAATATCTAGGGGTTTTGGTTATCATCTTTAAAGTTATGTGGGGCCATTTATCTTTTGCTATACAGAAACTTTTCTAACAAATTTTCTTTACTCCCATCCCTTAATGAAAACATTAGACAACATAAAGGATGTTCTTATAAAGAAGAGGAGAGTACTTGCTGCTTGATATCAGAGGGGATGCATTTTTATTGACTTTAGGGAAGGTAGAGAAAGGTGTTGCAACTCCCCTTCCTTAAATGTGAGTGTTGTAACGCTACAAGGCCATCTTTGATAGGCAGTGGAGAGGAGTGGCCAGTGAAGGGCAGAGAACACAGCTAGCGACTACATGGCAGGCAAATCCACTGTTTCTCCCGTGGCATCCTTCAGCTGCTTTGTGGGCAGCTTAGGAAGACTGTTTTTATGATTATTGTGGAAACATTTCTTCACAGATTAGGTTCTCACTCACTGAACTGAACATCAACCCAAACGGGCAAACGGTTCTTGGCCGGATAGGAAGTTGGCATAAATTCTACATTCTTGCTTTGACTTAACAATGACTTTTATTCACATGTATTTTTATTTTGCTTTACATTTTTCCATGGAAAGTTAATTTTACTAGAGGATTCAGTATTACAGAATGTTGTCTTTTGTGTACATTTTGTGAATAATTATTCCTGTTGGAGACATGAAGCAGATTCCTCTTTCACGGTAGGAAAGATTTTCTTGATCTTGCTGTCAAAGGGGTCATTTTCAAGTCTGAGCTACCAAAAATAGGTCTTGTTGTGGATGGCAACTTTTTATATTTCTGAGGTAGGATCTTGCTCTGTCACCCAGGTTGGAGTGTAGTGATGTGATCATGGCTTGCTGCACGAACTGCTGGACTCAAGCAACCCTCCTGCCTCAGCTTCCTGATTACCTAGGACTATCAGCATGCACCACTATGTCTAGTTAATTTTTAAATTTTTGATAGAGACAGGATCTCTCTGTGTTGACCATGCTAATCTCCAACACCCAGGCTCCAGTGATCCTCCTGCCCCAGCCTTCCAAAGTGCTGGGATTACAAGCATAAGTCACCATGCCCAATGGCAACTTTTATGAGGGGAAACAGAGTTGAGTATGTCTTTAACAATTCTAAAAGTTTTCAGGCAATACAATACACTGCATGTCATTTCCACTTTTAAAAAATTGACTTAGTGTATCATTAGCTTCGTAGAAACTTTTATGTCTGTTTCAGTATTAAAATAATAATAATCAGTAATCTGTTTATACTACTTGTTTAGTACCACATGCCAAGCTGTTAACCAAGCACTTCATTCATATTAATTCATTTAACTCTCTCAACAGTTCATGGGGTAAATATTGTAATTATCAGTCCCTTTTTACAGAATAGAAAACTAAGGAACAACCAGCTTAAGTAACTTGCCCAAAGTCATACAAATAACGATTTCTGAATGAATTGGAAATCTACAAAGGACCAAGAATCCTTGATCTTAACCACTGTGGCAAACTGCCTTCTGTGCTTTGAGAACTTTCATACTAAACACATATGAGCTAGGAATTTTAAAAGCTAAACCCTTTAAGAGAATTCAGACTGCATCATGGGTTATTTAATTCAGTACTGAGCAAATTAAATTTCAATGACAGAAAGCTCTTTGACCATTATTTTCATTTAGGTCTTTTTCTGGGGCTTCAAATAGTATATTTTCCTTTTCCTTTTCCACTATAACCTACACCACAAAATTACTGAGAACTGATAATAAAATCAATACAAACTCAATCACTGTGATATCTTGATGTCTTATTTTTATATAACCAATTGTGGTGTTTATCTCTTGGCATACTTATGTTTTATAAATACAGCCATCGTGTACATGTGAATTTTAGAAATTAGTAGTACAATAATAAATATCAGTTCTTCCCAACAAATTATATTTGTATGGCTGAAAAATATTTCTTCATATCTGTAACCTTCTCACAACTTGCTAGCTTATCGTGCCCAATGCAGGTTGGGCTACTTTGTTATAAGTGGATATATCTTCATACACATTGCTATATGTTGTCCATCATTAGTATTTTATTTTGCACAGTCCTACATCAAATTATATATCATATTTAAGTTCACATTAACCTTAATGATGAACATTTTAATTGCTGTCACTTTTTAAACACTTAAAGTTTCAGTGAGCAACTTCAGCCAAACAGAACTTAATTTCTGAAAAAACTTTTTCTTTTTTTAAAAAAGTGTATTTCCTGGAATAATAACTAGTTCAAAGTTATTTAGAGGTAAAGCTTTATTTTTAAATATCAGAAATCCAAGTAAACTAGCTTTGAGGGTACAGGTGAGATTTTTGCTTGGCTAGTCAAAATCCTATTTGTGTTTCTGTCTCTTGGTCTTTGTTCTTCTGTTTCTGGCATCTTTTCCTCAGTCAGAATTGCCTTATGGTAGAAAAATGATATGTACGTTTTCTAGATATTTCAGTATATACAACTCCAACCAAAGGAAGAGACAGGCTTTCCTGATATAATTTTTCAGAAGATAAAATACAAATTATTTCCTTGAAATTCCAAGCAAATATGTTTTATAGTATAATGACATGTACTTATTCTTGGGCCAATCTCTATAGTCAAAGACTGGGATTGAGATGATTACCTTTGGTAGGAAAGTTAGGGAAATAAAAGTCGTTGTATTACATACACCTCCAAATTTCATACATAGAAAGTGATATATTTTGCTCAGAAAGTTCAAAATAGAATAGGGATTACTTTTTTCTATAACATAATTCAGAAACACAAGTTCCATCCGTCATGTTCAGCAAAATTTTCAGCATGTTTTAAGGTAGCCATAAATTTCTGCACCAGTAGAAGGGGTATGGTGGGGAGAGACAAAAAACAAAAAAGCAACCACGGATAATTGTGTGTAAATAGTTTTTACAGGTCTCTGGGTAGTTCTCACCAGATCATTCTCTGTCATTCTGAGATCCCCACATCTCTCACAGTCTGCTTTCTGTCCACACATATCTGAAGGTTAGAGAGATTGTTTTAAGGTAACACTGAAGGATTATTTTGTACTTTCAGTACAATTTCATCAAAATGTAGTCAGCTCTTGACCTATTTGCATTCGGTTCATTTGTTTTGCCCAAACCCACATGTTTATTCTCTAGTAGACAATTCTCAAATCTGTGTTATTATTTACTTCTTCTGCTCCAGTCTTTTATCTCTTAACCAAACAGTGGCTAACATGAGACCACAGGAATCAATTTGTGGAAATGTGGCAGGCTTCATCTGACGTTTGCCACAGAGATGAGTCACTTGGCAATGAGGAGTTCCTTAATATGAATATACCTGTATCTACACCTATATCTATTTGTATTTGTTTCATATTTTTCCTCCCTCTTAGAGTGCAGGCTCCATAATGCAGAGATTTTTAATTATTTTGTTACTGTATCTCTGGAGGCTTCTAGACTAGCTTTTCCATAGTAATGGGTGCACAATAAATATTTGATGAGTGAATAAAGCAATCAATTCTATTCACTAACTTTTCACTGGCTTATTTTCTTTCCCAAGATTACACACACACACACACACACACACACACACACACACACACACACACACACACGAGAAAGACCCTCCCCAAAAAAAACCCCTGGAATATTATTATCTTTTCAAAGTTTTAAAACAGAGTTTACTTTTGAGAAGAAGACAAGAAAAAATGAAGGCTCATAGCACAAAGATCTCAAGACAGAAAAAATGTAAAACTGGAATTATTTTTTGGAGGGCGGGCCCCCTATAGAACAGGCTTCTCTTGCTAGGTAAGTGTTCTAGGAACCATTCGGCATCAGTGTACCAGCTAGTGTTGTTGTAAGAGGCTACGTTAGGCTTCAGTGAATTTTTTTTTAGAGATTCTTTCAACATGTTGGCCCATTTTTGTCCAAAAACAGCATGACCCTTGGGCCCCTCTCCCCATTCACCTGATCTTACCCAGAGCTACTTTTTTTTGTTTGTTTCTCAGGATGAAAATAGTCCTCGGAGGGAAACGTTTCGTCAATGTGGAAGAGGTGACACCAGAAAACAGCAGAAGCACTAGAAGGCATACAAATGGATGAGTTAAAAAACTGTTTTGAGCAGTGGAAAAGCATCTCGATAGGTGTTTTGCATTAAACGAAGAGTACTTAGAAGGTGACTGAAATTTTAAAAGGTAGGAAAAAATACACAATTTTTTTGCAAGTAAATTCCGGTTTCTTTTGGTCTCCCCACCCCCTACACAACTAGAGGTGACTTTGAACAACATAGAGACTAATGGTGGGGACCTCATGCACAGTCAAAAATCTATGTATAACTTTGACTCCCCCCAAACATAACTGTTAGTAGTCTATATTTACTGGAAGCCTTACTGATAACACAGTCAATTAACATAGATTTTGTATGTTATATGCATTATGTACTGTAATATAGTACACTGTAAATTAAGCTAGGGAAAGGAAGATGTTATTAAGAAAATAATAAGGAAGAGAAATATATTTATTACTCATTAAGTATAAGTTGACTATCATAAGGGTCTTCATCTTTGTTGTCTTCACACTGAGTAAGATGAGGAGGCAGAGGAATAAGAGACACTGGTCCTGCTATCTCAAAGGTGACAAAAATGGAAGATAGTTCACATATAAGTGGACCCACTCATTTTAAACTTGTGCTGTAAAAGAGACAATTGTACACATGTACATATATACATATTACTTTTGGTTTTATTTTGTTTTCAGGAAAATTATCATTGATCTTTCAGTAGATTTCGCTGAAGGAAGACATTATATATTTTTTGCTATGTGGATAGAAACAAGAAGATATAAGACTGATTAGGTATTTGAAACGAAGAGGACCAGAGTCTAGGTGTTTTGTAGACTTGATAAATGATATTCTTGTATCTATGAATATGAGGAGTGAATCCAAAATGATAGAGTGAGAAATCAACCCATAACTGGACTTAATTTTATTAATTTTTACATGTATCTGTGTTTGAAATTTGTTATTATTATAAGGGAAATCATAAACGATACGATTTTAACAAATCACCTCGTAATAACTTATTTTATCTCTTTCTTCAACGTTGTTTCTTCATCAACATTTGCTAACCCAGCAAGTACAGATGTTCAGGTAGGTTTATGTGATAAATACACACAAAACACAACTGTTTCTGTCCTCAAGGGGGCTTATAGCTTAGTGAAAGAGACAGGCATTATGCAAATAGGTGCACATGCAAGTATGTACACACAACAGTAACTAAGAGGCTAAATTGCTATGACAGATAAAAACCAAGAATAGAGAACATCTAAGAAGTAGGAGGTGAATTAAGTTGTGGGGCTTTAGAAAGAGCTTCTCTGAGAAAAGTACTCAAGTTTGAAATGAGACCTATAGCATGAGCAGGATTTAGTCAAATTAAGAGTGAAAGGAAAGATAATTTCATTGCAGAAGAAACGTGTGAAGCTCCGAAAGTGAGGATACTTCAAGCTGCTGGAAGATTACTGGGTCAAATGGTAATTCTATTTTTTACCTCTTTGAGCTATCCCATCCCTGGGTGTCTACCCAAAGGAAATGAAATCATTGTATTAAAAAAAAATGCCTGCACTTTTGTGCTTATCACAGCAGGATTCACAGTTGCAGAGACATGGAATCAACTTAAATGTCCATCAGCGGTTGATTGGATAAAGAAAATGTGGGTTATATGCACAATGGAATACTATATCTCCAGAAAAAAAGCAATGTCCTTTGCAACAACATAGATAGAGCTGGAGGTCATTATCAT
Source organism: Carlito syrichta (assembly GCF_000164805.1). Lineage (NCBI taxonomy): Eukaryota > Metazoa > Chordata > Mammalia > Primates > Tarsiidae > Carlito > Carlito syrichta. The sequence goes on along the minus strand of NW_007257423.1, from coordinate 370,464 downwards.
AAGTGAGGTAACTCAGAAGCAGAAAATCAAATATTGCATGTTCTCACTTTTAAGTAAGAGCTAAACAATGGGTACACATGGACATAAAGATGGAAATAATATATTCAATAGACTATAAAAGAAGGGAATGAGGTGGGGGGAGGTTGGCAGGGCAAGGGTTGAAAAATAATCTATTAGACACAATGTTCAATATTTAGATGATAGGTAGAGTAGAAGCCCAATACTCACCATTACTCAATACACCCGTTTAAAGGATATGCACATGTGTCCTCTGAATCTAAAATAACAATTAAAAAATCGAAGGACTCTGAAGAAGTCCACTGTGAATGGAGCAAAATAAGATCAGCAGGCAGTTGTTCTGGATGGGGTGGGAGGGAAGGAGGTATGAGATCTCTAAGGGCCTTGTAGACTATGACAGAATTTGTTTTATTAATATTAAAGTGCAAAATAATCCAACTGAGGAGTTTTAAGCAAGGGTACACAAGTCCCAGATTTGTTTTGTTAATCCCTCTAGTAGCTACATGGAGAATACATTGGATGAGGGTAAATTAGACCACTGGGGGATCTTAAACTCCAAAGTCTACCTCAGTAGGTCTAGAGTAAGGTCCAAGAGTCTGCATTTCTAATAGGTGCCAAATGAAGGCAATACTGCTGGTCCCTGGACCACATTTTGCCTTATAAGTGGTGATGGTAACAATATACATTTCCCCAAAGTTCTATTCTTTTTGTCTATGGAAATAGTTATTTTTTTCCTTTCCAGTCAATCTCTGAGTGATTTGGTCTTCTCTATACTTTTGTTTCCTTGATTAAAGAGATGATTTGCATTTTATGAAAAATAAAAAAAAAAGGAATTTTCCTCTCATAAGCATTTTGTTTTTTCCTTATTTTGGTGAGATGGAGAAAAACACACATCTTTTCGTCTGATCTCATTGAATTATAATTTTGGAATTAATACATGCCATTTTTCTCTTTTTCTGCTGTAAAATTTGTACTCTTACATAATTCCCCAACATATTTGGCTTGGGCATTTTTAACAACTAGTTTAAAACCTCTGCCGGATAGATGTAATGATTGTATAAATTAACATCTCATATACATAACTGATTTTCCATTATGAGAAAGTAATTGTGTTTCCTCCAAACATATGACTTGAGTAACACTATTAAAATGCATATTATGCAAATATGAAATATTTGAGAAATGCTACTGAAAATAAGTCATCTTTTTATCTTAAATATGTTTTGAGTGCTAAAAATGTACCATATTGGTAAGTAGCAGTATGTATAATGGCTAAGTGGGTTAATGTGTGGATTAAATGAAATATACATACATTTTTATTTAGAAAAGGATCAGTCTTGTGGTCAATATATTTATTTGCTGTTTTTATTGCTGTAACAGTTTGAGTCTATCGTTCTGATCAAGATGATAAATCTAAATGTCACCTTACAGTATTTGTTATAAGTAAAAAGCCACACTAAAGGAATATTTACTATAGTTTAAAATATTATTGTAATTATTATTGCTTATCACTTATTTTGGCAGTTTAATGGTATTTTCTTTTCTTTTGTTCTTTTTTGTTTTAGTCATGGTTTCACTCTGTCTTCCAGGCTGGAGTGCAGCAACACAATCATGGTTACTGCAGCCTCGAATTCTATCATGCATTCATGCAATCCTTCTGCCTTAGCCTCCTGAATAGCTGGAACTATAGCTGTGTGCCTGGTTAATATCTTTTTTTTTTTTATGGAGATGGAGGTCTCAGTGTATTGCTGAGGCTGGTTTTGAACTCTTGTGCTCAAGCAATCCTCCCACTTGGGTCTTCCAAAGTGCTGGGATTACAGGTGTGAACCATTGCACCCAGCAGAGTATAATGATGTTTTCTTTCCAAATTAGTCCAGGACTATTTGGTATTTGTAAACCCTGATATAGTCACTGTCAAAAAAAAAAAAAATAAATATATATATAAATAAATGTATAAATACATACATACATAAAAAATAAAACAAGAGACAAGAAGGAAAGTTACCTGCAACAGTTATCCAGAAACTTTGATAATATACACATCTTGCATTTCTTCTGTAACTGCTTTTACTTTTTACTATGGAATTGGAAAATGGTAAAGAAAATTATTCCAATGCTTGTGTGTTTACCTTAATAATCAGAGTAGTCATTTTTTGGATGTACTTGTAAGGGTGACTGGGGAGTGCCTTGCCCCAAAATATCTTTTATAATGTCTGTTTGAATATCATAATTTCATTTTCCTTGTGTTGTCTGAATTCCCCCAATGACAAATTTCTTTAATTTTTCTCTTAACACCTAAAAGAGCAAAGTTGACTGCAGGGAAGAGTAACTGAGAGTGATTTGATAATGAAGAAGGGTAAGGCACACCAGGGTTCCTTGGGGTTGTCTTGGCTATTGAATGCTTGTGCTAGGGAGAGAGAGGAAGTTTCCAGCACATTATAAGACACAGGGAGAGGGTTAAATGGTGCCCAAATTACCTTCTCTTGTAATTCAGTTTTACTTAAGACAATCTCTATTCTTATTCAGATATTATTCATTTTCAAATGCAATGGTTCTTCTCTTTTCAGCACAGAGAAAATTGGCAGCAGGGTCACCACCAGACCATGAGATGGGGAGAGGTGTGCTGCATGGTGGCTTAAAGATATTATGCCTACTGATGCCAACAGATGTGCAGTGCAGGGTGAGAGGTGATGTGGGAGATATAAAGTGTCCCCTCCCATCACACCCCCTAGCATTGTGTGTGTCAGGGCCTGGGGTGCAGAGCACTGTGGTTTAAAAACTGCTGGTCCTGAGCAAATAAGTGAACTGATCTTATAAGTCAATATAGTGAGGATGATCAAGAGATCGAAGTTTACCTCTGTTGGAGAAGATATTTATAGACAAGACTAAGAAGAATCATGAGGTGTGAGATTGAAATTGGAAGTATTGGTATGAGCTGATCGTAAAAATGCGTCTATAGACATAGATATATAGATGTATAATCATCAGATATGTGTGTGTGTGTGTGTGTGTATTTCGGTTCTGTTCACTGAGTACGTCTACAAACATTGACACTCTAGTAGCAATAAGCATCTAGTTATTGGTTTCTAAATGCACACTCTACGCTAGAGGAATCTGGGCCCGTTAGAGAAATTATGGATTAGTTGTCTAGGACACGGGAGAACCAAGATAACCTGCCGTATCTTTTTGTGCCACAAAGTAAGAAAATGAGAAAAAAAATAGGAACATGCCACAGTGACATGAGAATTCCTTTGGAGGTTCCCACTGACCAAATTTGGGACAATTGAACCTGGATATTAATAATAATACAGATGGAATACAACATACTAAATAAAAATTGAAATCTATATGTCTATGATAATATAACTAAATTTATGAATAAATAATTGAGGGAAGGAAAAGACCCTTCTTATAGTAGAATGCTGCTAATAAAAGTAAAGAAAGCATAATGGAATATAAAAACACCACCTGGTTGCCATCATTGTGGTTACTGATTTGGGAGAGATTTGTCAATGCAGGTCAAAGCTGGTGGGTGGAGGTTAGACGACGAACAGTATATTTATATAATCCTGGACTATCTCTCTATAAAATTGAACGTATCAAAAACCATGGGGAAGAAAGTGATTTTATGGAGAAACCCAGTAAAAAAAAAAAAAAAAGACTGGCTATTTATAGTTAACTTTCCCGCTGGCAGGCTGTATCAATATCGAAGGCCCCTGAAGTGTAGCTTGGAAGAGTACACAACTTCTCTGTTTTGTTGGCCAAGAAAGCATGACCTGAGTCTAGTAATGAGGAAAAACAGGTCAGATTCAGGATAATATTTAAGTTCTATATTGTTCAAAACCATGATGCTCAAACAGAATTAGAAAGATACAGGAAATCTTCCGGTTAGAAGAGTACTAGAAGGAAGACAACCAAATGTGATGTGTGTTTCTGGATGGAATCCTGGAAACAAGACAGAATAATAAAGATCTCACTGGAGAGTCAATAAAGTTGAATGTCATGTATGGGTTGAAAGGTAGTGTGATATTATTGCTTATTACCTAAGTTAGAGGGTTGTCCTGTGAAGGTGATAGGACATCGGACCCTAACTTGCTCATATGGATCAAAAAAGGTTAGAAATAATGGATATACTCACACATATAGCACTGGGTAAGAGGGGAAAGTTAACAGCTGGAAAATTCTTTGTACAATCTATTTAAAATATGGTGGTGTTGACTAAGCTTTCTGGGTGCAGTTATGACTCAAAAATTTAACTGGGGATCAATAGTCATGACATACAATGTGTATGTATTTTTGTTAGCGTTTGTGCTATTCTCTGGAATGTCTTTCCTTATTTCTGACTTGGCTTTTAAATTGGACCCGAAGTCACCTTGACAATGTGACTATATTTCTCGAAGCTATGATCCATCAGCCTCTGGCCTTTCCCAGTCACACACAGACCAGAGTGTGTGAAGTTATTTCTGTAGACTCATACTGGTGTATTCTTGACTTCATTGAGGGCAATTGCTACACTAGAGCAGTAACAGAATTGCTGCAGTTGGAACTGACTGTTGGAGCTGGAAGAAAACCTGAGAGATGCTATAATCTAGCCCCTTCATTTTTTTTTTTTCTGAGCTTAGGGGGTCATCAGTGAGGGCAAGTAATTATTTGAAGGCAGGAAAGTCTCGTTTTATTGCTCTTCACTTTATTGAGATACTGCATTTTTTACAAAGTGAAATAGACTGCATCCAGCAAGTCTATTGGTGACATTTTTTTTTTAAACAGCATGTGTTCACTTCATGTCTCTGTGTCACATTTTGGTAATTTCGGCAATAGTTCAAAATGTATCACTATTATTATATCCTTTAGGGCAATTTGTGATCAGTGACCTTTGGTATTACGATTGAATTGTTTTGGGGTATCATGAACTGCACCCATATAAGGTGGCAAACTTAATTAATAAATGTTATGTGTGTTCTGTGTTGCACCAACCTGTTCCACATCTGTCTCCCTCTCTTAGAGCCCCTCATTCCCAGAGACACAACAATATTGAGATTAGGACAATTAATCACTCTATAATGGCCTCTAAGTGTTCAATTCTATAAATTAAACAACAAAGACTGGATGACCACACATCTGTTTATAGCACAGTTTACTGACTATTTTAAGGCCACTCTTGAGATCTACTACTCAGAAAAAAAAATTCCTTTCACATGTCTCATTGTAAATCAGAAGCTAAAAATGATTAAGCTTAGTGAGGAAGGCATGTTGAAAGCTGAGACAGGCTGAAAGTTGGGCCTCTTGAACCAAATGGTTAGTGAAGTTGTGAATGCAAAGGAGGCATTCCTGGAGGAAAGTAGAAATGTTTCTCTAGTGAGCACAGGAAAGATAAGAAAGCAAAACAGTCTGATTGCTGATATGGAGGAAGTGTTAGTGGTCTGGATAGAGGAGCAAACCAGCCACGACATTCCTGTAAACCAAAGTCTAATCCAGAGAAAGGCCCCAGCTCTCTTCAATTCTATGAAGCCTGAGAGAGGTGAGGAAGATGTGGGAGAAAGTTTTGAAGCTAGTAGAGTTTGGGTCATGAAGTTTAAGAAAAGAAACCATCTTCATAACATAAAAATGCAAGGTGAAGCAGCAAGTGTTGATATAGAAGCTGCAGCAAGTATACAGAAGATCTAGCTAAGGTTGGTGACGAAGGTAGCTACATTTAACAACAGATTTTCCGCGTAGATGACACCGCCTTGTATTAGAGGAAGATTCCATCTAGGACTTTTATAGTTAAAGAGCAGAAGTTAATGCCTAGCTTCAAAAAGTTTTTTTCTTTTTTTTGAGTTGGAGTCTCACTCTGTCGCCCAGACTGGAGTGCAGTGGCCGCTCCTGGCCACTGCAGCCTCGACCTGCTGGGCTCCGGTGATCCTTCTGCCTCAGCCTTCCGAGTAGCTGGAAAAAGTTTTAAAGGACAGGCTGACTCTCTTGTTTGGGGCCAATACATCTAGTGACTTTAAGTTGAAGCCACTGCTCTTTTATCATTCTGAACATTCAAGGATCCTTAATAAATTAACTCTGCCTGCATTCTATAAATGAAACAACAAAGACTAGATGACAACACATCTGTTTATAGCACAGTTTACTGAATATTTTAAGGTCACTCTTGAGATCTACTACTCAGATTAAAAAATTCCTTTCAAAATATTGATGCTCATTGCCAATGCAACTGGTCACCCATGGTCTCTGATGGAGATGAAGATGAGTATTGTTTTCATGCCTGCTAACACAACATACATTCTGCAGTCCAGTCCATTGATCAAGAAGCAATTTTGACTTTCAAGTCTTATCACGTAAGAAATACATTTCATAAGGCCATAGCTGCCATAGATGGTGATTCCTCTGATGGACCTGAGCGAAGTAAATTGAAAACCTTTGGGAAAGACTTCACCATTCTAGAGGCCATTAAGAACATTCATTTAGCCAGGCGTGGTAGCATTCCAGCTACTTGGAAGGTTGAGGCAGAAGGATTGCTGAAGCCCAGCTGGTCGACTCTGGGGTGGCTGTGAGTGTGCCCAGCCTGGGCAATGGAGGGAGACTTCGACTCAAAAAAAAAAGAACATTCATGATTTATGGGAGGAGGTCAAAATATCAGTATACACAGGATTTTTGAGAGAAGTTGATTCCAACCCTCATGGGTGACTTAGAGAAGTTCAAGACTTCAGAGGAAGAAGTAGTTGCAGATATGGTAGAAATAGCAAGAGAACTCAAATTAAAAGTGGAGTCTAAATACATGACTGAATTGCTGCAATCTCATAATAAAACTTGAATGGGCGAGGAGTTTCTTATAATGGATGAGAAAATAAAGTGTTTTCTTGAGATGGCATCTACTCCTGGTAAAGACTCTGTGAACACTGTTGAAGTGACAATAAAGGATTTAGAATATTACATACTCAAGTTGACTAGGCAGCAGCAGGGTTTAACTGCAAGGGGAGGAAGGAGCATGTCTCATCAACAAGGGGACCTGCATAATCGATGTTTGTGTACCTAACCCCGAATTGTACCCCATATCTTTATAACAAAAACAAAACAAAAACAAAACTCATGGAGATTTACAGTATGTAAAAGTCTCTAGTGCTCAGTAAGGTAAAACTAAATGTATCTGGCATTCAATAGAAAATTGCAGGGAAAAAAAGAATGAAAGCAAGACCCAAAATGAGAACAAAAATGAACCCAAATAAAGAATTCAGAAGTGAAAAAAAAAAAAAAGAGCATTGACTCCTTTGAAAGAAGTTCTACTCTGGGTAAAATGCTATCAGACAGCCTTTCATACTACAGAGAGATCTTATATGAAAGGAAGAATCAATTGATGCAACAAATTTCACTGTTGTCTTATTTTTAAAAGTTGTGACAGTTACTCCAATCCTCAGTACTGATCATCCTGTTCAGACAGCAGCCAGCAACATGGACAAGACCCTCAACAACAAAAACAGTTGCAAGTCACTGAAGGCTGAGATGATGCTTAGAATTTTTTAGAAATATAATATCTTAAAATTAAGGTTTATACATTTCTTTTTGAGTTGGAGTCTCACTCTGTCACCTAGGCTGGAGTGCAGTGGCATACTTACAGCCATGGCAGCTTCGACCTGCTGGGCTCAGGCCATCCTCTGCCTCAGTCTTCCAAGTAGCTGGAACTACAGGTGCATGCTACGACGCTTGGCTTATTTTGTTTTTACTATTTGTTTTAGAGACGAGGTCTCACCAAGTTGCCCAGGTTGGTCTTGAACCCCTGAGCTCAAGCAATCCTTTTGCCTCGGCCTCCCAAAGTGCTGGGATTGCAGGCTTGAGCCACCATGCCTGACCTGTACAATGTTTTTATTTTTTTGTTTTTTGGGTTTTTTTTGAGTTGGAATCTCACTCTGTCACCCAGACTGGAGTACAGTGGCTGCTCCCGGCCACCGCAGCCTCGACCTGCTGGGCTCCGGCGATCCTTCCGCCTCAGCCTTCTAAGCAGCCGGAATTACAGGCATGCGCTACCACGGCCGGCTGATTTTTGATTTATTGTAGAGATCAGGTCTCGCTGCCCAGGCGGGTCTCGAACCCGCAGACTCAGGCAATCCACTCACCTCAGCCTCCCAAAGGCGCGGGATTACCGGCTGAGCCACCAAGCCCGGCTAATAATTATGCTCTTTGAGAGGGCAGAGTCATGTCCCATGAAAAAAAATCTGAGGAATGTCAAGGTTTGTGGCTGTGAGGAGAGATGTTGGCTGTTTCCATTGCTGCAGGAGAGTCCGCTGGTGCTGACACCCACCAACCTTCTTCCTTTCCCCTTCACCAGCTGATCACGCAGTATAATATGCCAACCTCCGTTTGATTTCATCGGGAGAGAAGGGCCATTGTGGCCCTGAATTACCTATTTTATGTCCCTGAACCCATTTTTCTCATTTGTAAAATGAAAAGGTTGGATTAGAAAAATTTTCAAGTTTCTTAAATATTTATATGCTATCACTTGGAGGCAATCTGGTGAGAGGGTTACATAAAAACACCCCATTAAACTTGACTCACAATGTTAATCAGAGTTAGAACATAATCCAGGCTACCTTGGAATACAAATATATTTTTATTAATTTGTTTAAACTTATCCTATTAATATAAGGATTATGTCTTGCGATGTCCTCACTGCCAGTTATCTTGCTGTCTGAAGATGCTGGAGATAAATAAATGCTGGAGGCCCCTTTTCTGAAGAAACATCTAGTGTGATAAGGTATAAAATTAGTATTATTAGCTAAAGAACAAGGTAAACATGAATAGAAGTTACACTACAAGGACAGGGAAAGGAGGGTATGTCACTTGAATATTGTTTGTTAAGGAATGTCAATAATCATATACATGCTTGATATTTTAACAACACCAGGGACAATTCAGTGAAGGCAGATAGTTGTTAAACTGTTTTCTAAAATCAGAATGACTTCAAATGGCGTTGCAATGAACTTTCCTGTTATTCTTTTTGCTCTTTCTGATGCTTCAATTAATTGATTTGAAAGATCTTTACTGTTTCTCTTACCTTACTAGTAGGAACAAAATAATACTGATAAATGGACTTCAGGTAAAGGGACTACTTCTAATTACCATGGTAGTTGTGCTCATTATGGTAAAATCAGACAGCACGAGGCTCAGAACAAGACGGACTTAGGAATGTCTCCTCACTCCCCAGGCATGATGTTAGAAGTTTTATGGGCTTGGGAGAGATACACAGAAGGTTGTCAAGCTGTTTCCTGTGGCATGGAGGATTGCACATGATGAATCACATGTTTAAGTGTGTTTTGGCCAAACATGTTTTTTTCTTGCTCTTATTTATTCAGCAGTACTCAGAAGTCATATCTGCTAAGAAAAGGGATTGTAGGTAAAATTTGAATTCTCTATTCATTAACCACACAAGAATCCTCATTATTTCAGATGTTTTTAGTATATCACAAACTTAATACAGTCTGGGCAGCATAGCAAGACCCTGTCTCTACAAAAATGAAAATAAAATAGTCATGTGTGGTGGTGTGACGCTGGTGTCCCAGCTACTGGGGGGCTGGGGCAGAAAGATCATTTGAGCCCAGGAGTTCAAGACTGCAGTGGGTTATGATCACGCTACTGCACTCCAGCCTGAGTGACAGAGCAAGACCCTGTCTCTAAAACAAACAAACAAACAAGCAAACAAAAGAAAAAGCACACAAAATTAAAAAAAAACTAATAGTAATTATTTATTTAACTGTGTTCAGAATGTACACTAAGTAAATGCCTAGTTCATTTTATCTTAGAGGAAAGTATATCAATTCATTGTGGTAACCTTCAAATGATAAGAAATCTGACTGTCTATTAGTCAAATCATGGGAATTTGTGGGAGAGCTTTGATAAGCCAGACACTGCGCTGTCCTTGGATAAAAATTGTATGTGTATTTGCAGGAAGGTAACTGGGAGCCATTGCCAAGATAATGTCCATTGGCACACACCGGAAGCCGCAACCCCTAACAAGGCAAAATGGAGGTTACCTGAATATGGGAAAAACGCTGGCTGAGAGCAGAGCCCCAGTAGAAAGTGGCCATAATGGAGGCAGAGCCCCATGGATCCTATTGACGGGCCCCCTTTAGTCTTAAAGGAATGCGTACATAGGCCTAAAAAACACTTCCCTTGTAACAAATAACACATTAATCAGGATGTGCAAGGATATAAGAAAACAGTGAAACTATGTATAGAAACTTAATGTAGGAAAAACAGCAAAATATTCCCCCTTGAGACATAAGAGAATGTTTTTGAACGGCATTTGAGAAAAACAAGCCGCAGACGTGATTTTAGATTTTAGAGGGATTATAGAGTAATTAACGAAAGAATAGAAATAAGATAATAAATTAGTTTAAGATTTGAATAAGATTTAGGTAATTAGATTAAAAGAATAGAGTAAATAAAATTAGAAATATGTATAAAAATATATTAATACATATTAATATTATAGATAGAGATAAATGTATATATAAGATTAGATTTAGGTTTTAAATTACAGCATGTTATAAGAAAATAGGTAAAATAGTTAAGATTAATAAGGTAGAGTAAAGGTGAAATTTAGTAAATATATATTTGTAATAGATAGAGAATAGTAAATATAAAAGGTAAAGATAAACGAATTATATAAAATTTAAGAATAAGTCAATATAGTGCGCTAAGTTGTATTATAGAAAGGAGCTAGATTAGCAAAAATAAGAGACTTAGAGGTTAGAGGGCATAGTTAATAAGTTTTGGCAGCTGTTATTCGGTTCCTGTCTGTTGATCCAGATGTAAATAACACCAGCACCGGTAGCAGGAAGGAACAAAATGAAACTTGTAAAGGTCAACTTTCCCATAAACAAAAGGAAAAAACATGGTGTAATCATTTACTGTGTAACAAGTGTTGCGTTTTTGTGGGTACAGGAGTCAGTAAAAAAAACTATATAAGCATGTAAGAATTGAATAAAAATTGGCAGAGTCCTGAACTCTACCCAAGAAGTTGATTCCTGTCCTTCTTCTTCACCGTTCCTGATTCTCCCGCCTCAGGCCCGGACTCTCTCCTGGAGCTGGTCTCTGGCAGGCACAGCTTGAGTATTGCTTTAGGGAATGGGGGTTAGGGAAAACGAAGGACAGCAGAGGCAAATGGTTAGAAATAGAATCCTCCACCCCATTAGAATAAAATTCCTAGCCAGGCTCGGTGGCTCAGCCTGTAATCCCGCGCCTTGGGAGGCTGAGGTGAGTGGATTGCCTGAGCCCGCGGGTTCGAGACCCGCCTGGGCAGCGAGACCTCATCTCTACAGTAAATAAAAAAAAAAAATCAGCCGGGCGTGGTAGCATGTGCCTGTGATTCCGGCTACTCGGAAGACTGAAGCGGAAGGATTGCCGGAGCCCAGCAGGTCAAGGCTGTGGTGGCCGGGAGTGGCCACTGCACTCCAGTCTGGGCGACCGAGTGAGACTCCAACTCAAAAAAAAAAAAAAAAAAAAGAATAAAATTCCTATTCCTTTTTGGAAGTTTGCCACATAATTCTGACTCTGATTTATGAGAGGCGAGGCTACTGTGCTATGGGTAGTAGGTCACGGGTTAGGATTTCTGGGGTGACTAGAGTTGGAGAATCTCTGTAGAACACGAGGTTGACTTTACCTCTTCCCATTTAGATCTACATTTGATCCCATAGAAAGTTTTCTTATTCTTTTTCATTGAGAAAAAGTCCGTACCATCTGAATAAATGACAGTAAATTATACCAGGCTCTAGAAAGACTTTGTAGTGAAAGATCCTGTGCCAGTTCTCCATGGTAAAAGGAACTATGTTCAGATGAGATTTTGATACCCACGTACATATGCATGTGCACACACATGCACACACACTGAACCCACACCTCTTCTTGGGAACATTCCTTGCAAGAATAGCTCCTTATTGATCTGAGGGACAATGTTTATTCCATACTCTACAAGGGACACGAGGGGTCTTGATGGCATTGCCAAGGTACTGAAAATAAGTTCAAACCACTTGCTAGTTCCTTTAAAAGAATCAGGCAACAGAAACCATGAAACCATTTATTAATACAGCAAAATTGAGAATATACTTTAAATTCCAGTGTAATGATATTTTGTCTAGAGGACATTGATTCAGCTTCACTATGCTGCTGCTGTAAATGGAAGGAAAACAGAATTATGATTCAAATTACTAACATAATAAAAAATCATTTGTATTCCTTTTTATTACTTGAACTGGCACCTGGTGGGTAAGATAACCACATATTATTTAGAAGAGCTCGGCACCGAGAAGGAAGGCAGAATCCTCATTAACCATCTTCCAAGAGTTTAAAATTATAAAGTCATGGGGGGATAAAATTTAATATTACTTATTAGGCAGGACCTACTTTAGCCAGGATAAAGAACAGATTTTTTTTTTAACAAGGAGAAGAGCTGAGAGTTTCTTACTAAAAGGATTTTTGAAAGGGTTAGAGTAACAGGTAGTTCAAAAATGTTGACAAGTGAGGTTGGCACAGCTGAACATTTGAGACCTGTCAAAGTTAACAGATTCAGAGCATGACACACTGGGATTGAAGGGAGGTGAAATGTCTTCAATGAATGTGTTGTCGGTTTTTTTTTTTCCTCCAAATCAGTTGACTGGGCTTTGCACGGAGTGAAAATAAGCATTCTGTATGCAGCCTGTCACAGTCTGATGCCTCACAGTGAATGTGATCTGGGTATTGCATTTAAAACTTTTCCACCAACTCCTTTTATTCTCTGTCTTAAGTGTACTGTACATAGATAAAAGACCTTAGAGTTCTAAACTGAGTTTCTAAGTCCAAGTTCTCTCCTCTAGGAAGAACTTCTGAGAGATTCATCAATCAGAGTTCTGACAGAAGGCATAGAACACATGGAGATCAGATTCTGAGAACAGATTAATGAAGGATGATTTACAGAGACATGTGCAGGGCTTAGGAAACCAGCAGGAGGTACTGAGGCACCCAGAGACTAGTGAGTGTGGAAACCAGGAGGCCATTTCCACTCTTAGGTCTCTAGGAGTTGAAAGTGGAACCACTTCTAGGCCTCCAGGAGGAGAAGTGTCTGCCCCAGTAGGGACATTAGTCATAAGGATACAGCCACCTTCAGACCATGATGTCAGAATAGGGAAATATCTAGAATTCAGTCTGTATCACTTTCTAGTCTCTTGCTAGTGCATCCAAATCACTGAACTTAACCAGAAGCAAGAGGGCAAGGTAAGCTGCATGATGGAATCCAAAGGTGTGTTTCCTAGAACATGGTGGGAAGATAATTGCAGAGAACACCAAGAGTTGGTATGCAAAAGGAGAGTAACAAACACAGCAGATAAGACTGTATGGAAAATCAGGTGGCATAAACACTCAGTCACTTTGCAGATGTAGTTCTGAAGAGATGAGCTTACCTGGTCAAGGCACAGTAAATGTAAGTTGAGGACCTTCTCTTTGGCTTCATGTGAAGAGACTATTTTCACTTTGAAGTTTGTCAAGTACACTAAAGGATCTGTTGAGAAGAACTAGAGCCACATGGTTGAAAGGACTACACATACTAGTCAGAACAGTTTATCTATTTTTCCACCCATCTATTTCCTGTTAACCAGAAATAAAATAAGTTTTAATCTAGGGAGTTGGGAAAAGTGTGAAATCATTGTGGGACATTAGAAGTGCTTTTGAGAACATTCAACTCTGCTGAAGTTAGTCTGTCAGGGAATAGGCAAATGTGAAGACCCTTGAATTTACAAGTACATGGAAGATCAGAGTTCATGCTTAGTGATTTGTGTACCAGGCTGACTGGTAGCTTAATGAGCCCCCTTCAGTTTGATATTGCTTAAATGGTCTTCCTGGCCTGGTCAGGATTGGTTTAGCACTAGGGCAAGATTAAGCATGGAGGTGAAGGTCACCAGTTACTATAGCTGCAAGTGGATGATATGCACAGTTATCAATAGTTTTAGTAACATTTAAGCAGCAAGAATAACTCCTTTTATATAACACAAGTACTGTCTAAGATGGGAAAAAGAAGCTGTATAGTAAATTAGTCCTTGTGACATTCTCAATTCAAAACAAGCTTCGTAAACATACAAAGGGATAGCAACACACACACACACACACACACACACACACACACACACACACACACACACACAACTGGAATTAATTTTTGGAGGGTGGGCCCCCTGTAGTACAGGTTTCTCCTGCTAGGTAAGTGTTTTAGGAACTCATCGACATCATTGTTGTGAGAGGCTGTATTTGACTTCAGTGAATTTTTTTTGACCAAGAAAAGGAATGATCCTGTGCCCTACCCTCCCTATTTACCGGATCTTGTTGAGTGACTTTTTGTTTGTTTGTTTGTTTCCCTGGATGAAAAAAGTCCTCAAAGGGAAACATTTTGACAATGTGGCAGAGGTGAAATAACAAATGGTGGAATTACTAAAAGGCTTAAAGACTGACAATTTCAAAAACTGTTTTGAGTAGTGTAAAAAGCATCTTAATAGGTGTATTGCATCAAAAGAAGAGTACTTTAAAGGTGACTGAAGCTTCAACATGGGAGAATAAATTCACAATTTTTAATAAATAGGTTCCTTTTTTTGGGTCCCTCCTTGTGTTTGAGTAAACTTTCTTATACTGAATTTTTGAAGATAAAATAAAAGATAGCAATTTCATTAATATACCTCAATGACAATAACATATGATTTTGACCTAGGCTAACATTCTAGTGTTTTCTTTTTGGAGAGTCAAGATAGCAATGTTTCCATTTTTAAATTATATTCCATATTAAAATAATTGTTAAGTCAGAAGGTGCAGTATAAAAAAGATACTATCATTTAATTAAAATATTCTGGCTTCTTATTTAACAAAGTATTACAAATCCAACACAAATTAATTATACCAGCAATGAGACACTGCTGAATATGAATTCTGTCTTTCTGTACTCTAAATTAGATCAGACAGAGCAAAACAACTCTTTCATTTTGTAAAGAAAAAGATGTAAATTGACCTAATTGAAAAAAAAGATACCGAATGTTTAACAATGTATATTTTTCAGTTTAATAAAACTGATTAACAGATATGTAATAAAAGCTAAAAGGAATTTTATGGCTTATAATGGCATGTTTTTCTCAAGACACACCTCCAGTATTCAGACTGTTTTGTGAAATGCTTACTTGTTTAGAACCATTACATAAGTTTATGCTATTTTATAGTTCTAACTCATACTTCACATTATATCACATAGTTTACTATGTGTGTTAGTTTTATCTAGCTACTTTTCCTAATCTAGGATGCCTGCAGATTAACATGCATTCACAAATTCTAAAAATTCTAACATCTTAAGAGACATATTTTGCTACCCATCCTCTTTGAGAACAAAAGGTTAAATCCAATGATACATTTTTACTGATTCTAAAAATGTTTTAAATCTGTACAAAAAAGCAATTGCTTTGAGTTTAAAATGCATGTATCAATTAGAAACATACTTTTGTTTTCTTTTATAAAATGCTACAGCAACTCTGGAAAACAGTTTGGCAGTTTCTCAAAAAGTTAAACATGGAACAACCATTTGTCTGGTAATTTCATTTTAGGTAAATACCCAAGAAGAACTGAAAGCAGAGAATTGACAGGTAACTGGATGTAATGATCATAGCAGCATTATTTCCTTTTGTCAAAAGGTAGAAACAACCCATGGGTCTATCAGTGGATGAATGAATAAGCAAAGTGATGTATATACACACAGTTGCATACTATTCAGCCATAAAAGGAAATGAAATTTTGATATATGCTACAACATGAATGGACCTTGAATACTTTATGCTTGATGAAATAAGTCAGACACAGAAGGACATGTGTTATTTGATTCCACTTGCATGAGCCACCTCCAATAAGCAGATTCATGGAGACAGAGAGTAGAATAGAAGTTACCAGAGGCTATGGGGAAAGGGAAGTTATTGTTTAATGTATATAGAGTTTATATTGGGGCAATGAAAAAGTTTTGAGTATAGATAGTGGTGATAGGTACACAGCCTTGTGAATATAATGAAAGTCACTGAATGGTACACTTACAAATCATTAAAATGGTAAATATTATGTTGCATATATTTTATTACAATAGACATAAATTGAAAAGAAGCAAGAATCCCATTCAATTTACTTTAATAAGTATTTGTTAATGAATACCATGCATGAGACTTCACAAAATATACTGTGATGACACATATGCTCTTTTCCCTTTTACACGTTCTAAGATGATGGTTGGCATAATAAAATTACCAGGTGTTTAAAGAAGAAGGATTGTATCGATTTGGGGGGAGCTGTGTGATGGGGAAAGGAGATGGTAGATTGTTCCGTGGCCTGTAAAGAATAAGTAATATGTTAATAGCAGAACTGACATGTAAGGAGACGGAAGATCATGAGAGACACTGATGCAGGAAATTGTTCATTTATATAGAAGCATGACTATGTTTGGGGAGGGAGTAGTGAAATATAAGGCTACAGGCAGAGGGACACTGTGAGAAGCTGAAATTATAGAGTTCCACGGTTGATAGTCTAGCGTCTTTTGACCTTGAACCTCTTTTACTTGTGGTCTTTCACTCTGTCCTGTGAGTGGACAGGGATTCTATTGGTAACATTAAGAACAAAATTGAAATATAAATTGCTTAGTTCAGTGCCAGGAATATTCAGGTGCTTCTATAATATTTTGTGATTTGCCCCTTCTGAACTAGCATAGATGTCACCTAGGTTTCTTACAAATCAGTAACTGTGGTAGGTAGGAAAAATGCCCCCCACAAAGATGTTCACTTCCTAATCCCTAGAAAATGAATATGAATAGGTTATATAACTTGGTAAGGTGAAGAATCAAGGTTATAGGTAAGACTCAGATTGTTCATCAGTTGACCTCAAATAAAATCATACTGGATTTTATGGGTGGTTCAATGCAATTACAAGGGTGCTGCAAATGCCAGAGAGATGGCATCATAGGATTAACCTGCCATTGTTGACTTTGAAAATGAAAGGGGGCCCCTGATTACAGGCAGCTTCCAGAAGGAAATGGATTTTCCCCTAGGGCCTCTAGAAGGAATAAAGCCCTGCAGTAATCTTGGGTTTAGTCCAGTAAAACACATTTTAACTTATTTCTCTAACTGTTAGGATAATAAATTTGAGTTGTTTTAAGCCACTACATTTGTGGTAATTTGTTACAGCAGCAATAGTAAACTAATACAGTAACTCATAGACTACAAGAACAGAGACTTCAACTATCCCTCTCTCCTTTTTCTGTTAAAATCTCTTTTCTCTGTGGTGATATACAGTTACTTTTGTTTGTTTGTTTTCAGTCTTGGCACCATTAACACTTTTGGGCTCTTTGTTGTGGGGGCTGTTCTGTGTATTACAGGATGTTTAGCAGCATTCCTGGCTTAGACCCACTAGATGCCAGTAGCTTTTCTGGCAATATCTAAAGACAACAAAAATGTCTTTAGATATTGTCAGATGTTCCCTGCTGGGCAAATTTACCCCCAGCTAAATCCATTTAACCAGACCCATTTTTAGGGATGCAAGTTGTCACTGGTATCTTTTTGTTACTTTCAATTCAAAGATGCTGCTTAAACTTTTAGATTACAGAGAGATTAAGACTACAGAGAGATTTTCCCAAAAGGAGGTTTTCTTAAAATAATCTTAAAACTAATTAGGTAGGTCTAGCTAAGAAAAGAGTTTGGAGGGAGAACGCTGAGCCCTATGTATTATATAAGCAGATCCCACACTGTCTTCATGTTCTACAAAGGTTGCTAAGAAGCAGAGAAAAGATGGGTTTCTGTGATGGAAAAGGATTCTCTCTTTACTCAGGATAGGGTTTGATAATTAAAGATTGTAAATTCTAGAGAATGACTATGCACTATCATTTGACATTAAATGTGCCAATCAAGACTATGCATACAACATTTACTTTCCTTTGCTTACTTGAACCATATCTGTTCTGCTGTGGTTTGCTGGACATAGCAGTGGAGGTCAGAACACTTTTCAATTGCATTATATCAGTGTATTCCCAAAAAGAAAAGTCAGCCAATTTGTAGGGCTTCAAGGACAGAGTCTCTGCTTTGGGAATTGTTCATGGCTTCCATTGTACTCTCTGTTTGGATCCTGCTGGTCATAGGAGGAGAGCCAAGACAGTGACACAGTCTGGAGAGAGTGACAGAGTATGACGGAGTGTGTGCGTGTGTTAGTGAGTATACAGGTTACAATGTGTTCAGTTGAAGGAAGTCTTCTTATTGCAAATTCAATGCCAGCTAGAAAAGATTTAGAATTTTCTACTGTTTATTTTGTCCTCTCTACAGTTAGAGAAAGCAGAGTACACAATGTTAAAGGACTAATACAATTGTGTGTGTGCGTGTGTGTGTGTGTGTGTGTGTGTGTTGGTGGCAGAAAACGGGAGGTTAAAGCACATTTTACCAACTGACTGGTTGGACCATTGTGTAGCAGAAAAATCCTCTTAAGCTAATCCAGGCTTGCATTTAAGTAATTTGGATACTAAGGTGCCAAGATTCTGATGGCCAGAGAGTGGCCGATGTATTACTATGTAGAAGTTGCCTCCACATCTCTTTCCTGTCTTATTTCTTAGTCTGCTTGGAATGCATGGCTTATGAACAACAGAAATTTATTTCTCAAAGTTCAGGAGGCTGGGAATTCCAAGATCAAGGCATCAGTAGATTTAGAATCTGGAGGGTTCTCTTCCTGGTGCATTCAAAGGTTGACAATTAACTTGGTGAACTCATCCTAGAAAAAGTGCTACATGCCTCATTGCTGAATATCACCACAGTTACCTTTGAAGTACTTTCCTTGGGAAGCTATGCAGTGATGCCAGAGCCCAGTCCACCTGTCAAAGCAATTTTGGTACTCTTTTTCCAGAACGGCCATCACAGCTGTAATTGTATTACCCCTGATGTCCTGAATGTCATGTCTTCCTTTCAGTTTTTCCTTTAGCTTCGGGTAAAGCAAAATGTCACTGGGGAACAGATCAGGTAAGTAGGGAGGGTGTTCCATTACAGTTATTTGGGTTTTAGTTGTTTACTAAAAACTCCTTCATAGTACCTGTGTGAGCTGGTGTATTGTCGTGATGCAAGAGCTCCTTCAGGATCATTTTTGCACATACCTTTCTCATGCCAAAATTTTCAATTAAGATTTTCTTGTTTCTCGATGTTTATTTGGTCTGCTATGCTTCTCACAGTCAACTGATGATTTTGACACACAATTCGATAATTTTTTGCAATGTTTGCATCAGTTCTGCTTGCTACTGGCCCTCCTGGCCTCTCTTCATCAAAAATATTTTCCTTCCTCTCAGAAAAAATATTTAATCCATTTATACACTGCCATCTTCGGCGTGATATTATCCTAACTAATCAGTGACTAACATGTCATGATTTCACTACCACTCTTGCCAAATTTAACAAGAAATTTAATGTTTGTTCATTGCTCGAATTCAAGCTCCAACATTCCTGCAGTGGCACACAAAAACATGCAACAACAATAATGAACACTACTCAGCAAGACTCTGCCATGTGTCGACATGAACACAACTATGAGATACTGATATACCAAGGTTATGGAACCTTACTGAGTTGTTTTTGTACACTGTGACCAATGTAAGCTAATGGTGGCAAGGTCACGGATTTATTTGTTAGACCTCACAAATGGTCAGCTTCCTCACATGGTGAAAGGGACAAGTGAGTTCTCTGGGTTCCCTTCTATAAGGGCACTAATCCCATTCATGAGGTGTCCACCCTCATGATCTAATCACCTCCCCAAGTCCGCCTCCTAATACCATCTCTTTTGAGGCTAGGAATCCAATATGTGGATTTTGAGGGAACAAACATTGTCTCTTTGACACCATTCACCTGTTCATGCTCAGGAGACATTTTGAAGTCAATTCAGTTTGCTTCTGCCACTTGGGCTCATGCATTTTGTCCCCTATCTAAAAGAACACCAAGAAACAGGCGTGACCTAACACCAAGCCATAGCTTCAAAACCTCTGAACTTGAGAAATAGAATTCACACAAGTCTCTGAGACTGATTCATGCTTTTAAATTATTAAAACCATTTTCCAAAGCTGCTAAGTTCAGAGATTATCAACTCTGGTGAAACTGAATGTGGAAGATGGACTTTGACATGCAGAGAATCCTGCTCGTCTTATGAACTTGGGCACAGAGTTTTTGCCTTGAATTCCTGAGTCTAATGATTCACAGTTACAGCTGCAGAAACCTAGTGTCAAGGCTATAGAAGCCAGCCAAAGGAGCAAGAGTTCTCAGTTTCAAACTTCTCTCAAGGTCTACGGCAAAGGCTTCCTCTCTTCTTAACAAATGGTTCACAGGACCTGCAAGATTTTTTTTAAAACCCAAATCTAACCAAAAGAAGACTGGTGGGCTTACCTCATACCCAGTCACTGAACTTTGAGAATCTACTTTCCCTTAAGTAATTTAGTCATTTTAGAGATAAAACTGTTGCGTGAAGCTCATTTGCCTTTCCCCAAATTCAGCATATTAAGTCTCTCTTAAAGGTTTTTCTATTCAAAAGCCATTTCCAAGATTTAAGACCACATGCACAAACCACAGTGGAGCCAAAAGTTAGATCTTCTTCCATCATTGCCCAGTGGTCAAGATTAATCCATTAAATGTAAGCATTATTGGTTTTATTTCATTAGCAATGCTCCCATGTACTGACAGGTGAAGCTTACCCCTGAAACAATGATATATTAAATACAAGTCTGTGAATTTTAGGGACAATTTAATTTTAAGAAGAAACCCTAAACATGTTTGAAGCTCAATTTAGAATTTTCATCCCTGTAAATGGAAATGTGAGTCAGCAGAGCAGACATGGAATGGAAAGCTGATGTTTCCTCGCCTATAATTCCTTTGCTCTCTAAATATCTAAGCATTTCGCAAATAACCAATTTGATGCTGAATTTAAAATTTATCACTGTGAGTGAAGGGGAATTGTGATTGGCTCTCAGTAAAACTACCAGGCAGAAAGTGATATTTAACTCTCTTTTCCCTTTCGTCAAGTACTGAATTTTCACTTGCTATGTTTTCTCATCTCAAGTCTTTGGTCTTTGCCCATTGGGAAGAAAGAGATCTGATGCTTGTTTGACAGCACTATATTTTTACTGTGGAAGTAATAAAAATGCCTCCTATAGTATAGCATGTTATAGAGGCAAAAGACTTTCATTTGCATTATCTCTTGTGTGTCTCTCAACCACCCCATGGGCACACATTAGATGCACAAAGTCACATCTCAGTGAGATATGGCAGAAGGGGCAATGGTATTGGCCTCAGAACCTGTGTTTTCTTCGACTTCTGCCACTTTTACTCTCTTAGCAACTCAGGGACTCTCTCTGGGTCTTGATTTTTCAGGTGTGAAATGGGATGTCTGCGAAGGAGGGTGAATGTAGTGGTACACCAGTTGTATATGAGTTCCACACTCCTATGATACTAGAACAGTGGCTGGAACTCAGCTCTACTTATTTTTAGCTGACTTCCTATTCTACTACTTGTGGTAGGCAGAATAATCAAAGATATCCATATCCTAATCTGTGGAACCTGTGAATATGTTACTTTACACAGTGTATTAAGCAGGGTCCCTCAGAGAATCGGAACAGTAAGATCTCCTCTCTCTATATATCTATGTCTGTGTGTGTTTCTCTCTCTATACACAAATATATGTGTGTATGTGTTTAGATGTATATGTACAGATATGCATCTATAGATTTATTTATTATTTCTTACATCTAAAGATTTTTTAATGGGTATTGACTCATGCAATAAGTTTCATCATTCACTATTTGTGAACTGGAGAACCAAGAAAGTCAGTGGTGTAATTCTATCTGAATACAAAGATCTCAGAACCAGGTGCATGGCTGCTGGTGTAACTCCTAGAGTCGGAAGACCAGAGAATCAGGAGCTCCAGTGTGAATATACCCTGCATCTGTTTTTTGTTTTTTAAATCCAAACCTTAGTGGATTAGATGATGTTCACTTATATTGATATGGGCGGATCTTTTTCATTTGGTCTACAGATTCAAATAACGAATCTCTTTCAGAAACTCATTCACAGGCACACCCAGAGATAATGTTTTATCAGTTATTTTGACATACCATAGTCAGATTAACACATAAAATTAACCACCTCATATGGCAAAAGGAATTTTTGCAGATGTGATTAAATGAGGAATCTTGAGATGGGAAGATTATCCTGGATCATACAGTTGTGTCCAATGCCATCAAAATGGTCTTTTGCAAGAGGGAGGCAGGAAGATCAGAGTTTGAGAGAGAAAATGTAAGGATGGAAGCAGAGTTCAAGAAGCAGAGAAACTACGTGGTTAGCTTTAAAGCTAGAGAGAGACCATGAGGGTAGGAATACGGGTGTCCTCTAGAAGCTCAGACAAGTAAGGAAATAGATTGTTTTCCAGGACCTCTAGAAGGAATGCAGCATTATAGACCCATTTCATGTAGCCTGCTGAAGTGAGTTTTGGACTCTGACCTTCAGAAATGTAATATCAAACATTCTTATTGCTTTAGGCACTAAATTTGTGTTAATTTGTTATTAGTAGGAATAGGAAGCTAAGAAACTACCCCAGTTTCCACAGCAACTGACATGTTTCAGGATATTGCTATTACTTCTATTTAATATATTCATTTATATATAACATCTAATGTATATATTCTCTATATGTTAGATGTTAGAAGAAATAAGACCTTTAAATGGTTCAATTTCTACTGTCCTCACAGTCAGTACATGAGAAATCTGACAAGTTTACTTGATTAATTCAACCAATAACAACAGAGTATATTGATTAATAAAAATGATTATGGATATGAACAACAGAACAGGAAAGGTGATAATGAAATCTTAGCTCTTCCCAGAACAAAACATCTGATAGGATTTGGTACCAGAACTGGAGGAAACGAATTGGATAGTGCAATTATTTTTCTTCGCAAATTGTTTGCATGGGTAGTGATTAAGACCATAATGCTTATTTTAACTCTGGTGGAATTCTGCTCACCAAAAATCTTTGAAACTTTCACATTATTGAAATATGCTTGACAGAAGACACACCAATGCTCTCATGGCACCTTCCTTTTACAGTCAATTCCCAAGAAAGAAAAGCATGCCACAGCAAATCATTGAACATTTAAACTGACATAACAAAGTTCATTGCTTTAAAGCAGTGGAAAGATGACTGAGTGGGAGACTTAAGTGTATTTTGACTAAAGAGTAAGCCCACATAAATTAAATATAGCTTCCTTATTTAAAAAAGGAATTTCATAAGCAGTTTTTCTTCTAAAAATTCTAGAGAAATTTGCTAGAAGAATGAGATGGGAAGATTAGAATTGTATCAGCATGTTTTGTGTTTTTTAATGACTCTTTTCAAGGTTAAATTGTTATTTATTTGATGGAAGCACCAGTAGAAACACAAATCTCTTGCATACTCTTACTTCCCTCAGCTCCCTTTGGGTCTCAGCATAAGTGACATGATAAATAGTAAGTGCTGAGTATTTTATCAAGGGGACCTCTACAGTGAGAGAATTGGCTTTTTTGGAAAGCAGTTGGCTCTAGAGTCTGGTTGTGAGGGGTTGAATCTCACTCTACCACTTTCTAATTGTGCAGCATTGGGCAAATCTCTTCACCTCAGTAAATCTTCATTTTCTCCTATCTAAAGTGAGGGCATTAAAATCAACACCTTCCTCACATGTGTATAGTCAAGATTACATATGATGGTGTATGTAATCCATGTAGGGTACCATTAAGCACATCGTCAGCCTTCAATAAACCGGAGGTGGTTTTACCCTTCCTCAGGAAATGTTCCACCAGGAAAGACTTTTTGAGCATTTCTCCATGGGAGAATTTTTGCTGCTGTGGGACTCAAGTTTTATGTATCATCTTTGCAAACCAAGGAGCTATTAGCTATTAGGTCTAGTTATTTTGGGAAGCTAGACATACAAAAAGTTAAACAGCAAAAGATTATAATTGTATGGTAAGCCTAAAATTGGGGGGACAACTAAACATGAAAGATGCTTAGTTTTGACAGATAAAGTCTTCAGTAAATATTTTGAATTTGCTGCCAGGTTCTCTCCTCTTGATTTACTTGTTGTGCCATAGTGTTATTTAAAGCAACAAAGGCCATCATCCCTTACTCTGCCTTTTATGATTCATCCTTAGGTCCGCCAGAAGTTATCATATTCTTCACTTAGATTTTTTAAAAAATTTCTATTGTAGAGTATATGTAAGGATTTGCTACATGAGTATATTGCATGAAGACAAAGTTTGGGCTTCTCACAAGCCTTCTCCTTGCTGAATAGTGAACATGGTACCCAATGAGTGGTTGTGTACTCCTCATCTTCCCTCCCTCCCTGCTCCTTTAGTGGTACCCAGTGTCTGTTGCGCACACTTTGTGCCTGTGTGCTCAATGTTTAGTGCCCACATTTTAGTGAGAACATGCAGAATTAAATGTTTTGCTTCTGTGATAGTTCATTCAAAATGATGGTCTCCAGTTGGGTTCATCACTGCAAAGGAGATGATTTTGGTCTTTATGGCTGCATAGTATTACATCATGTATTACACTTCTTTATCCATATCGATTGGTTGTATGCTTTTGCTATTCTGAGTAGTGTCATAATAAGCATTCACAAGCAGGTGTCTTTTTTGGTAGAGTGACTTGTGTTCCTCTGATCATATCTCCAGGAGTAGGATTGCTGGGGTGGCTCAGTTTTTAGCTCTTCGAGAAATATCCACACTGCCTTCCACAAAGGATGAACTAGCTTATATTCCCACCAACAGTGTTGAAACATTCCCTTTGCTCCATAGCCTCACCGACATCTATTGTTTTTTGACTTTTTAATGGTAGCCATCCTTACCAGTTTGAGGTAGTATGTCATTGTAGTTTTGATTTGCATTTCTCTGATGATTAGTTAGGCTGAGCATTTTTATATGTTTTTTGAGTGCCTGTATGTCTTCTTTTGACAGGTGTGTCTGTTCATGTCCTTTGATCACTTTTCAATGGGGTTGTTTTCTTCCTACCAATTTATTTGAGTTCCTTACAGATCCTGAAGTTATATTTTTGTTGGATGCATAGTTTGCAAATACTTTTTGCCATTCTGTGTCTTTACTCTCTTGATAATTTCTTTTGCTGTGAAGGAACTTTTAAGTTTAATAAAGTCCCACCTGTCAATTTTAGACTTTGCTGCATTTGCTTTTGAGGACTTGGTCATAAATTCATTTCCTAAGCTAATGTCCCAGAGAGTGATCATTAAATTTTCTTTTAAGATTCTTATAGTTTGAGGTTTCACATTTAAGTCCTTGATCATTTTGAGTTAATTTTTGTGTCTGGTGATAGGTAGGGGTCCAGTTTCATTCTTCTGCATGTGGTTAGCCAGTTTTCCCGACACTGTTTGCTAAATATGATTTTCTTTCCCCAGTGTTTGCTTTTACTAGCTTTGTCAAAGATGAGTTGGTTGAAAGTTCATGGTTTTATTTACAATTTCTCTGTTCTGTGCCAGTGGTGGTCTATGTGTTTATTTTGTGCCAGTACCTTGCAGTTTTGTTACTGTAGGCTTGTAGCAAAGTTTGAAATCTGGGAGTGTGATTCTTTCAGATTTGTTCTTTTTGCTGATAATTACTTTACTTATTTGGATTTTTAAAAAAATTTCCATATATGTTTCAGCATTGTTCTTTCTAGCTCTGTGAAAAATGATGCTGATAGATTAATAAGAATTGCATTGAATTTGTAGATTGCCTTGGACATCTTGGCGATACTGATTCTCGCAATGCATAAGCCTGGGATGTTTATCCATTTGATTGTGGCATCTTTGATTTCTTCAAGCAGTGTTTTGTAGTTCTTATTGTAAAGATCTTTCACTTCTTTGGTTAGATGAATGCCCAGGCTTTTTTTGGTAATTATTGTGAATCGGACTGTGTTTTTTATTTGGTTCACAGCCTTCGTGCTGTTGGTGTATAGAAATGCAACTGATTTTGTATCCTGAGATGCTACTGAAATGATTTATTAGTGCAAGGAGGTTTTTGACAGACTTTCTGGGGGTTTCTAGTTTAGAATAATATAATCTGCAAAGAGAAATGATTTCACTTTCTCTTTTTCCCTTTTGGATACCTCTACTTTCTTTTTCCTGGCTGATAGCTCTGGCTAAGACTCCCAGTATTATGTTAAAAAGAAGGGGTGAGAGTGGACATCCTTGTCTTCCTCCAGTTCTTAGGGAGAATACTTCCAACTTCTGCACATTAAGTATGATGTTGGTTGCAGGTTTGTCATAGATAGCTCTTATTATTTTGAGGAATGTTCCTTTGTTGCCTAGGTGTTTGAGAGTTTTTATCAAGAAGGATATTTGGATTTTATTTTTTTTGAGTCAGAGTCTCACTCTGTCATGCAGGCTGGCGTGCAGTGTCAAACTGCTGGGCTCCGGTGATCCTTCCGCCTCAGCTTTCCAAGTAGCCAGAACTACAGGCGCATGCTACCACGCCTGGCTAAATTTTGATTTATTGTAGAGATGAAGTCTCACCAAATTGCCCGGGCTGGTCTGGAACCCGCAGGCTTAGGCAATCCATTCGCCTAGGTCTCCCAAACTGCTGAGACTGCAGGCTGAGCCACCGAGCCTGACTAGATATTGGAGTTTATCGAATGCTTTTTGCTGTGTCTATTAAGATAATTGTATTGCTCTTGGTTTTACACTTGTTTATGTGGTCAATTGCATTTATTGATTTGCATATGTTGAAACCTCAATCTCATATTGGATGATCCTTATAATATACTGTTGAATGTAAATTGTTAAAATCTTATTGAGAATGTTTACATCTATGTTCATCAGGGAAACTGGCCTGAAGTTTTGTTACCTTGTTGGGTCTTTGCCATTTTTTGGATATCAGGATGATATTGATTGGGGAGAATTCCTTCTTTTTGATGGCTTGAAATACTTTTAGTAGAATTGGCATCAGTTCTTCCTTGTACATCTTTTAAAATTCAGCTGAGAACCAATTTGGCCCAAAACTTTTTTTGGTAGGAAGGTTTCTTATTACTGAGTTAATTCTTTGGATTGTTATTGGCTGTTTAGGGTTTCTATTTCTTCCTGTTTCAATCTTGTGAGATTGTATATTGCCAGAAATTTTCTATTTTTTCTAGGCTTTTTTTTTCTTACTCGTGTACTTATGTTTATAGTAATCTCTGATAAACTTCTGTATTTCTTCAGAGTGAGCTGTAACATCATCTTTTTTATTTCTAATTGTGTTTATTCAGATTTTCTCTCTCTCTCTCTCTCTCTCTCTCTCTTTGCTAATCTGGGCAGGGGGTCTGTCAATTGTATTTAGCTTTCAGAGAGTTGACTTTTTGTCTTATTGATTCTTTGTAGGATTTCTTTTTTTTGGTCTCGATTTCATTTAACTATGATTTTACTTTGATGATTTCCATTCTTCTAATGTTTTGGGGGCTGGATTGCTCTTGTTTTTCCAGCTCCCTTAGGTATGGCATTAGACTGTTGACTTGAGATCTCTCTATTTTCTTGATGTATGCCTGCAATGTTTCCCTCTCAGCACTGTTTTCATGGTATCCCATAGGTTTTTGTATGATGTATCTGGTTTCATTTTTTTCTAGGAATATTTTTATTTCTGTATTACCTCAAAAGTCATTCAGAAGGAAGTTTTAAATTTCTACATATTTGTGTGTTTGGAGGTTCCTGTTGGTAATGATATTTATTTTTATGTGCTGTAGTTTGAGAAGATGCTTGGAATGGTTTCAACCTTTTGAAATTTGTTCATGTTTGATTTATGTCTGAGAATGTGGTTAATCTTGTAGTATGTTCCATGTGCTGATGAGAAGAATGCGTATTCTGTGGTTGTTAGGTGAAGTGTTCTCTAGATGTCTATTAGATCAAATTGGTTGAATGTTGAGTTAAGAGTCCAGATTTCCCTGTTAGTCTTCTGCCTTGATGATCTGTCTAAGGCTGTTACAGGGGTATTGACATCTCTGATTATTATTATATGACTGTTCTTTGTCTTTTCTCGGTTTAATTAGAAATTCTTTTATAAATCTGCGTGTTCCTGTGTTGAGTGTATGTACATTTAAGATGGATACTTCTTGTTGGTGGGCTGAGCTTTTTAACATTATGTAGTGCTTTTTTTTTTTAAAGCAGGATTTATTGAGAGGACAGAAAATCTCCTGCAGTGGGAAGGAAACTGAAGGGGTGGCTTTTAAAAAATTTTTTAACTTTTGTTGTTTTAAAAATCTGTTTTGTCTGAAATAAGAATAACTACTTCTGCTCTTTTTTGTTTTCCTTTTGCATGGAACATCTTTCTCTAAACCTTTACCTTAAACCTGTGAGTGCCATGAATGAGATGAGTTTCCTGAAGACAGCAGAAGGATGGTTTCTGCTTCTTTATCCAATTTGCCACTCTATGTCTTTTGAGTGTTATGTTCAGTTCATTCACATTTAAGCTAATTATTGATATGGAGGGGTTTATTCCTGTCATATTGCTGATCAGAGGCTGCTTTGCATTCTAGGCTTTGTGGTTGACTTACATGGTCTGTAAACTCTGTGCTTGTTTATGCTTTTTTGATGGATGGAACAATGTTTTTGGTCTGTTTTGTTTCTGTGCTTTGAACTTTCTTTTTTTTTTTTTTTGAGTTGGAGTCTCACTCTATCACCCAGACTGGAGTGCAGTGGTCGCTCCTGGCCACTGCAGCCTCGACCTGCTGGGCTCCGGCGATCCTTCTGCCTCAGCCTTCCAAGTAGCCAGAATTACAGGCATGTGCTACCACGCCTGGCTGATTTTTTTTTTTTTTTATTTATTGTAGAGATGAGATCTCGCTGCCCAGGCAGGTCTCGAACCCATGGGCTCAGGCAATCCACTCATCTCAGCCTCCCAAAGGCACGGGATGCTTTGAACTTTCTTAAGCATCTCTTATAGGACTGGTCTCTTAGGAGCTTGATGTCTGAGAAGGATTTTAATTCTCTTTCATTAATGAAACTTAACTTGGTGGGGTAGAAAATTCTTGGCTGGAATTGCTTTTCTTTATAAATGTTAAAGACAGGACCTCAGTCCCTTCTGGCTTGTAAAGTTTCTGCTGAGAGGTCTTCTGCAATTTTGATGGGTCTTCCTTAGTAACTCGTCTGTCCCTTCTATTTGCCTTTAAAATTTTTTTTTATTCTCACCTTGTAAAGATGGTTTATTATGTAATTTGGGGGTGGTCTTCTCATGTAATACCTCACAGGAGTTCTTTGAATATCTTAAATCTGTCCAACTCTCTAGTGAGATAGGGGAAGTTTTCCTGAATGGCATTTTGGAAGATTTGTTCCAGAGTGTTTTCAATTTCCCCTTCTCTCTCAGGCAGGGATGCCAATCAACTATAGATTTTGTCTCTTTACATAATCCCAGATCTCGCATAGGCTTTCTTCATTTTCGTTAATTCTTTTCTCCTTGTTTTCGTCAGACTGTGCTAAATCAATAGTTCAAGTGCCCAAGCTCTGAGAGTCTTTCATCTACCTGGTTGATTCTGCCATAAGGCTTTCTGCTGTGTTTAGAAATTTGAGGAGACAATTCTTCATTTACAAAAGTTTTGTTTGGTTCTTTCTTAGAATGGTTAGGGTAGCTTTTACTTTCTGAACTGTTTTTTTTTGAGTATCCACTTTCTCATTCATCTCGTTGAATATATTTGCCATCAATAGTCTTAGTTCTATAACAGGTTCCATTGCTTGGGATCTGGGAAACTCCTTTGTGGGTGTGAATTTGTTAAGGCCTTTTTGTTTGTTTGTTTTTCCTGCTTCATTCTCATCTGTGACGGCAGACCTTTTAAAATTTTTGTTTTGTTATTTTTTTTGAGTTGGAGTCTCACTTTGTCGCCCAGACTGGAGTGCAGTGGCCGCTCCCGGCCACCGCAGCCTTGACCTGCTGGGCTCCGGCGATCCTTCCGCCTCAGCCTTCCGAGTAGCTGGAACTACAGGCGCATGCTACCAGGCCCGGCTAGTTTTTGATTTATTGTAGAGATGAGGTCTCGCCAAGTTGCCCAGGCGGGTCTCGAATCTGCGGGCACAGGCAATCCACTCATTTTTTGTGAGATAAAGTTACTACTATTGGGGTGGCAGTTTGTGGGCTGTTTTTTTCTGACCTCCCTCTTCTGGTCCACTTGTAGTAGAGTCAGAGATGGCAAAAAACATGGTTGATTTAGGGAAATCAGTTTGCCACTGCTTCACTGGTGCAACCTGGTGGCAGTGGGGCTAGTTCTTTCCTTTGTTTCAGAGTTGTTCCCCTCCTTTCTGCACAAGTACCAGGAGCCCTGGCTGACCTTGACCTCCAACAGCCCTTCCACACCCCATGCTTTTTGTCAGCAAGATTGGCATGTGGCCAAGGGTTGCTCTACTATGGCACAGGCGCTCTTGGGTGTGTGAAGTGGCCTCACTTCTAGGTGGGATCAACTCTTTCATATTGGGGTAGAAGGGAAGCAGAGTCTTATTAGTGGAGAGTTTATATCTCTCCCTCAGTCCACAAGTGAGCAGGGCTACCTCTACCCTGTGTGGAAGTGCACTGCCTCCTAGTTCCGTCTCTGCTCCATGGGCAGGGCTATTGCAGTGATGGTGGCCCCCCTGAGGGTAAGCTACATTTGTAGCCCTTATCTGGGGCTGTAAGAGGTGCTGGTGCTGGAAAAATGTTTCTAAAGTGGGTGCATTAGCCCTGCTGTGGGCTGGAGTGTTAGAGTGAGGTGTAGTCCTGGCACTACCCAGCACTCCTACTAACCTCCTTGAATATGTTTATTTTCTTATTTCCCAAAATGACAAATGTATGCCTGTTTTCGGCTTCAGACATCATGCAACAACTCTCCTTTCCATCCTTCTTGCCTTATAAACCTGGGTCATTTTTTAATAGCACCAATTTAGAAGCTATCCCCCTCTTTTCTCCATGAAACCTACCAAGCCGTCTGTATCTCCAGGCCCACTTTCAGCTTTCCATTTTATGAATATTCACTAAGCAGTATGACTACTAAGAGAAAGCACTCAGCATCTCTGTGGCTTCTATGACAGTTTGCTTATCACTCACATAAAGTCCATGTATCTCCTCCTGGTCATGTGGCTTTTCTAAATAGCTTTCCTTCAAGCACAGTGTTAGAGGGCCAGATTACTACCCTGTTGTTGAGACCGTCTTCAACATGTGGCTTCTGTGGTCACCCATAGTGACAGAAAATGGTGGAGAAGCCCCGACTGCTTTAGTCTAGAAGTGGGACTTTATTTCTTTGTTTCTTTTATGGAAACCAATCTCATGCTTCTACACATGTCAGAGGTAGCTGTGGCATGTAGTTGTGTGATTAGGGACTGGAAGTGCCTGGGTGCATGGTTGGCCACTTTATGGCTGAAGTGTTCTTGATTGTATAAAACTCAATCCCCTCCACTTGTGCTGTTTGCCTGACTGTCACTCAACTTAGCAGGAGCTTACCTCCTGAAAGTACTTCTCCCTCTTGAGCATTTTTTTCCTCTTCCATGAGGTCATTCCTATTGGGATACACACATGGCTTAATGTCTCCTTTCATGAAAAATGAAACCATTAACAAAAAACACTTCTTCAGTTTTTTGTTCTTTCCAATCATCTCTTAATTTTCTAATGGCACTCAGACTTCTTCAGAGAATTCCATTTCATGGTGCCTTCTTTTTCTTGCAAGTGTGTTAAGTGATTTAAAAATGTAGTCTGTTAGAAACCAGCTTTTAAGTTTTTTGGTTTGTTTTCTCTTGTGCCTACATTTTAGAATTTTTTTTTTTTCATTTTGGCTTTGATAAAGGTTTTAATTTCCTTACCTGTAAAACTGAATGAATGTCTGTTTTTATCCTAACAACAGACTGTAACTTGTTAAAGTTAAGGGAATAAGATATTTTAATAGAACACTTTCAATATTCTTCTATAAAAAAATTGCATCCATCTGTTTTCATAAATAAAAGAATAAATGGTTGATTCATCTCTTCTGAAGCTGACTTGGTGTGTACGTGGCACCCTGAACCTTCTTCTTGCTACATTCCCATTGGCCAACATGCTGCCCTTTTGCATGTTTAATGAGTGATATATTGAAGAAGGAAATACACTATTTGCTTCTTGTTGGCAAGACTAATACAAGTCACTCTAGTAGGATGCTGATGCATTTGTCTAAAATGACCTATTTTTGGATTACTAGTAGATTTCATTTATCATAATATTCCTGTCCTCCATCAACATGACTAGCAGAATTGACTCTGATTTAATCCTCTCTTTCAAATATGCAGGTCATTCCAGACCTAAACTCCTGTAAGTTAGAAAAATGGATATTGCTATAATTGAATAGTGAAACAGGCAGAGCATAGAACATGAGAAAAATTAGGAAGCAATTGACAGCAAGAACTATCTTTTTCCTGACACAAGAAGCACAGCATGAAGAAAGTCAATTAAATAAAACATCTCATCAACCCATTAACAAGTGTACAATTACACTTTAGGATTTGTTTTTCTAACACACTTCATTTAAAGCACAGCATTAGGGAAGTTAAGATATGTGTGTGTGTGTGTGTGTGTGTGTATGTGTGTGTGTGTGTGTGTGTGTATGTGAATTTGACAGTTTTTATCTAAATAAGTTGTTACTATTTAGTCTGGAGGTTTAAAACAAATTAAGTCAAGTCATATAAATATTATCCATGATATACCAGATAAAGGTACACACAATATAGCCTTTCATTATACATTAATGTTATGTGGTTTTATGGCAATTTTGTAGTTAAATCCAGTTGGGAATCTGAGTGATTCTGGGCAGGACATGATGCTCTAGAACTTGGCAGCCCCCACTATTCCATATTGTCTTACACTCTCATGTTTCATTCATTTGCCTTCCCTGTCTGAATCCTGAGGCTGTTAAGTATATTACTGCCTGCTCTAGATAATTCAGATCTTCACTAAATATTTCAAAGACCCATATGCTATTTCTTTGGAAGTAATTACTGCAATCACACGTTCTCATTTAATCTGCTTGAGGTGTAATTTTAATAATCAGGAGATGAGAGCAAAAGTATTACATTCTAGAGTGTGACTGAGAAATAAAAGTTCCCAGGGAAAGAAAAAAGTGAAAATAAGGAAAGTTTCTTTCCCTTATTTCAGCCTTTCCAATCTAAATAAGATAGAACAAACTCACTTTCCCTCAATAAAGACAAATAATACAATTAAACATTCATCTAAAGAAAATATAAAATATCTGGAACATGGCTCCTGTTTACATGTTCTAAGAGTCATCCTTACCACTGAGGCTATAAAGACAAGTGAGATATTCATCAAGTCATCATTTAATAATTTACACATATTTATTTGCTATAGTTGGGTTTGTGGGTCTAGCATGGTGGACAAAACCAGAAATGGACCCTGCTTTTGTGAAGTATACAGTCTAGTTAGTGGACTGTATATAAGTGAAATTAACACATGCAATAAGACAAACAACCACTCTGTCAAACACTCAAGCAGTGCATAATGCTAAGTTTAAAATAGGGAAATTTGACTCGGGGAAGTCATAAAAGCCTTGAGAAGGTGATCCTTGAGCTATTTCAAGGATAAATAAGCACTGGGTAGATAAAGCTAGGTATTTAGATTAATAGACTTTGGCAGCTCAAGATCAGAATTAGGGTTCCTATCTTTAGATTAATGAGACATCATTGTTAGAATATCAACAGAGATACCAGTAGAGTTTATTATTTTATTTTCGAAAGGAACACTCTTACCAAAATATGGAGAATAGGCCAGAGTATCTGCAGCTAGATTGTTTAGAATACCATAGACTTGGTCTGCATCAGAGATAACGATTGCTTGAACTTTGATAGAGATAATAGAAGTGAGAATTCAGAAGGTAAAATTTACAAGATTTTGTGGAGCGAAATGACAAAGGATGAGCAAGAGAGAAGAGTTGAGAATGTCAGCTTGTTTCAGATCTTTTAAATGGATGCTTTGGCTTCTATTCTTTGAGATGGTCAATGCATGGGCTCTTTCTTGGAGCTCATAAATGTGTTAGTTTTGGATACACTTAAACATATTCTCAAAGATATCAGTCTCGTGAAGAACATAGATAAGTAAGCCTGTGTGTACCGTAAAATGGTATAGTTGCAGCAGTGGAGGTGTGCGCAAAGTCCTGTGGATCACAGAACAAGAGTGACAAGCTTATCATCAGGGCTCGGAGAAGGCCTCTCATAGCAAGGTACCACCTGATCCAGGATTTGAAGGATAAGTTGGAATTTGCTGGGTGGAAAAATGGGTATAGGGTTAAGGGTGGGCAAGAAGCCTTAGAGGCAGTGTCAAGAATGGACATACATCATGCGATAGAAAGAAGAGAGGCATGAAAGTTTTTGGTAGCTTGAGGTGAGATATCAAAGCCCTTAAATATGTGGTGACCGTGCGATTTATCATCTAAACTGTGTACCTTTTAGAGTGAAAGGAAAAACTATAAGTAATTATGATAAGACAGTGCAAACTGGGACTGTCTAGGGAAAACCAGGATGCAAGTTACTCTGCAAGGAGACAGACTCTTATAGGCCACAGGAAATTGTCAGAGACCTGTTAAGCAGGGTAGGAAAACTATTTAATGAAGATTTTAGAAAGATTGCTGTGGTGCCTCTCTGGAGAAGCCAAGAATTTGCTTGGTTCTTTTGAGATCTAAATTGCTAATCTATACATACAGTTCTTATTTATCATTTGTCTACTAAGAAGTGTTTTAGGTTCTATTTACTTTGATGAAACCAAATTTAACACTTGTTTACAGTGGGAAGGTTTTATTTTATTTTATTTTTTAGAGTTGGAGTCTCACTCTGTCACCCATACAGGAGTGCAGTGGCTGCTCGTGGCCACCGCAGCCTCGACCTGCTGGGCTCCGGTGATCCTTCCGCTCAGCCTACCAAGTAGCTGGAACTACAGACGCACGCTACTATGCCCGGCTAATTTTTTGATTTATTGTAGAGATGAGGTCTTGCCAAGTTGCCCAGGTGGGTCTTGAACCCGCGTGCTCAGGCAATCCACGCACCTCAGCCTCCCCAAGGCGCGGGATTACAGGCTGAGCCACCGAGACCGGCAGGTTTTATTTTTTATTTGTTATTTTTTTGAATTGGAGTTTCACTCTGTCGCCCAGGTTGGAATGCTCACGGCCACCACAGCTTCGACCTGCTAAGCTCAGGTGATCATTCTGCCTCAGCCTTCCAAATAGCTGGAACTATAGGCGTGCGCTACCATGCCTGGCTAATTTTTTGTTTGTTGTAGAGATGAGGTCTCTCCAAGATGCCCAGGCTGGTTTTGAACCCTTAGGCTCAGGCAATCTTCTCATCTCTGTCTCCCAAAGTGCTGGGATTATAGGCTTGAGCCACCGCGCTCAGCTAGGGAAGATTATTTATTATGGTTTTTGATGACATAAGAAAAAATGTTTATGGGAATTTGTGCAAATCTTGGTAAGACATCTGGAGAGAAGAACATTATTTTACACTATTTTAGGTTTCTATAAACTGCCATTTTCCATTTATGGCCAGGCTAATCTATGCTTTCTAGTCATTCTTCATAACTACCTTTTGCTCATTTCTAGAGAAAGCCTCCATAAGTCTTGAATTCCTGTGATCCTTATCCATTGTTCTTTCTAGGATCTGTCTTCTGCTATTTTTCTGGCATATTGTTGCATTGCACTATGCAGTTTTTCCTTGCATGTCAGCCAGAAGCTGGGAAGGGGACGGAGGACTAAGCAGAGAAAGAAACCCAAATCAGGACCAGATAATCCAGGGTGAATTAGTAGATGCATTCCGTTATCAAACACATAGAGATGTGGATCAAGAGTAAACAAAGGTAACAGGTATTAAGAACTAAACTTTTTGGGAATTTATATATTTTGAGTCCAGAGATAGAGCTAAGACCAGAAGCTGGGGGAGCCCACATTGTAAAAAAAGGACACTGTTGGATTGGCGTGTGCATTCACTCTCAGTTTCCACTCCGACAGAATGTTCGCATGCATCCACAGTTCCTCAGGGTCTTCAATTT
Organism: Carlito syrichta; assembly: GCF_000164805.1. NCBI lineage: Eukaryota > Metazoa > Chordata > Mammalia > Primates > Tarsiidae > Carlito > Carlito syrichta. Next base: position 334,408 of record NW_007257423.1, on the reverse strand, counting down.
CCTTCAGACTCAGTGTCCTGCACTCATGGTGCCACCGGGGTCCTTGGCTACACTCATAATTGCTCCGTGCACACTTCTTCTTTCACCTTCCCCAACTCTTACATCCCACTAATTCTACTCTTCGTAATGAAATAACGAGAAGTGCAGTTAAAACTGGTAGGCTAGTAAAAGGTGAGGATATAGTTCTGTTATGTTGATTTGCTAATAAATGGAAGGTGTGAAGAGAACAAATTATGTAAAGTCATTGTAAGAAAGCAGGTGGTTAAAGGGATGGAAAAAGAATTTGAGCAGATACAATAATCCTCAGCAAAAAGGTATTTTCAACAGACAACTAGTTCCAAAAAATAATCTTTAGACTATTCCTCTAGACAAAATAAAGTCACTAATAGGTATTTTAACCACCCCTCTCTCCCCTGGTCCCTTTCTATCCTTCTAGGCTACCAGACATCATGTCTATATTTAACACCAGGTAAACACCTCTTTTTATTGAGCGTCATTTAAAAAATCATTCTACAGCACTTCTATGCTATGTTTTACTATGGTGACACAATTTTTTTCCACACCTCTCAAAAGGATCAATCCCATTTTCTGTGATAGCATCTTTTACTATTCCCACAATAAGAGAAAAAAGCAATTTTATTTTTATTTGAACTGTTTAAAGTTTTTCCTTCTCCCCCTGAAAATTCAACAGTCATTATCATTAATTACTCTACCTTATTTATTTTTTTTAAAAAAAAGCGCACAAGAGAAAGATATCTTTTTTCCTCCAAAGGTTAGTCACCGTCTCATCTCTGCTTTTAGCTACTCTGGACCTAAAGTCACCAATTTTTTCTTTTCTATTAAATCTTAAACTTTACCTTGCCACTGGTCTTTACCAAATAATTTAGGTTTTCTTGTTCCCCCCTTTTTAAACACATGCACACAAAAACTTGAGCAAGCTTTCCTTTGAAACCATCACTTTGTTTTCCCTTTAACCACCTGCTATCTTACAATGGTTTTACATAATTTGTTCTCTTCACATCTTCCATTTCCTTAGCAAATCAACATAACAGAACTATATCCCCCTTTTAGTATCCTACCAGTTTTAACTGCATTTCTCATTATTTCAGCAAGTAAGAGTGTTCGTATCTTTTCCATTCTTTCCCCCATGTTTTCAGATAAGCTTTGGCTTCTCTCCTGAGTAAAGTAAGCATTGTAATGATAAAATATGATAACATAGATAGTGTTCAAGTTAAAGAGAAGGGAAACATAAGGATGGTTAACAACACACATATTTTACTTCCACTAGGAACACACTGGAGAAGCCAATTAGCTCAACTACAGATACTGGTTTTACACACAAAAAAACCAATTCTCTTTTAAGTCAATTTGGAAAAAGGATTTGAGCAAATATAATTATTCTCAGCAAAAAGGTATTTTCAACAGACAACTTGTTCCAAAATATAATCTTTAGACTATTCCTCTAGACAAAGAAAAGTCACTAATAGCTATTTTAAGTTCTGATCCACCCAGGAAGCAAGCATACAGTTATTTGATGAACAGTTCTGTAGTTTGTTAACGAGGCAAAGATCAGTTTAAATGTTCTTTATGCAGACATTAAACCTGAGAAGAATTTAGACAGAAAAAAGAAGGTGGGTAGTGCAGAAACAACACTAAATTAGAGGGAATGAGTCTATGGTCTCCTGACTTACTTCCTGAGATTCTTAGTCTCTACCTCTGTAGTTTTGTTTTTCTTCTTAAAAAGACTCACCAACTTTCATTTTCATTTTTAACCACAGGGAAAAAGCTACTTTTTAAAAATATATTTTATTGTGTATATTTGAGATATCCTACATGATGTTATGGAATACGTATAGACAATAAAGTGGTTACTGTATTGAGGCAAGTTAAAATATTCATGATCTTACATAGTCATACCTATTTTTCTTTTTTGGTGTTAAGAACAGATAAAATCTACTCAGTAGGAATCCCCAATGCAGTACAATTTTAATAACGAAAGTCTTTTATGTCAAACATCAGACCTCAAACTTTTTCATCCTGTGTATCTGTTACTTTGTATTCTCTTACCTACATCGTTCCATTTCCTCCCCACCGTGCCTGGGAACCACTGTTTTCTTCTCTATGAAAATTTACCTTTTTTTTTTAAAGATCCCATTTACAAGTGAGATCATGCAATATATATATATATATATATATATATAATTTATTTATTTTTCTGTGTCTGGTTTATTTCACTTAGCACGATCTTTTCTGTGCATGTGCTTTCTCTCTTCTCTTTACTGCCTCTCATATGAAGAAAGGCCTCTTGTAATTTTCCATAAAATATTTATTTATTTATTTATTTGAGTTGGAGTCTCACTCTGTTGCCCTGACTCGCAGCCTCGACCTGCTGGGCTCTGGTGATCCTTCCGCCTCAGCCTTCCAAGTAGCCAAGTACCACGCCCGGCTGATTTTTTTATTTATTGTAGAGATGAGGTCTCGCTGTTTCCATTAAAGATTTTAAGGCTATCATTAGCAAAAGTTATTACTGCCTCCAAAAAGGTTGGAATATCAGGGTAGTAAGACTCTCGGAAATATATAGGGTTGGCTTGTTATTTCATTTTTACTAAAGGTTACTCAAATAATTAAAGTAGTTGGGGGAAAAAGCTTTTGGTGGAAAAACACAACTTGCTTATCTCCTGTAGACAATAGTTTTGTCATGTTATTAAGACATTACAGAACTCATTCAATACATGCCAATTGCTCTTTCTTCCTGGCAGGATACTACAGCACTAGCTTTTGTTTCTTATGTGGGAATGCCATTGATGGTCAGCCTGTGTGCATTTGTCATTCAGAAGTGACTTCAGTGAAAGCACTATCTGTGGTCAGGCCTAGCTCTCTGCTCCTCCCTCTGTATTCTTGCACTTGAAGAACTTAACTACGTCCATAGTTTCAAATTCCATGGGCACTCAAAGACACAATTCTAGCTTTTACATCTTGGATCATGTCCATTGTGTGTTTCCAACTATACTTTGAACCTTTACAATTTTATTTATTTTTTTCTTTATGAGATCAAGATGCATAAAATTAGTCACCCTTCTTCCTTGGTTAGTGGGGACTAAAGGACTATGAGTTGTGATCTATAATAAAAGTACCAATACACAGATATTTATTGAAAATATTTTTTCTGGCCCAGCACAATGGCTCATGTCTGTATTCCCAATGATTTGGGAGACTCAGAAGAGAGGATTATTTGAGGCCAGGTGTTTGAGACCAGCCTGGGCAACACAGTAAGAACTTGTCTCTACAAAAGATTTAAAATAATAGTCCAGAGTGGTGGTATGTGCCGGAAGTCCCAGCTATCCAAGAGAAAGAGGTAAGTAGATCACTGAGGTCAAGAGTTTGACATTACAATGAGCTATGATCATGCCACTGCACTCAAGCCTGAGTGACAGAACAAGATTTGAACTCTAAAAAAATAAAATAAAATGAAGATATTATTCCTATCATGAAAGATAATTTTGTTTCTTGAGGACAGTTAGAAGTCCTGAGATAAATTAGTGTTGAGGTTTGGCTATATATCCCTGTCTCCAGTATTCTGTGCAGTCCGTCCCCCCCAAGTCTCCTGAACCCTGAGGCCTTATCTGGTCCATATCTCACTGAGTTCAGCCTGTGTGAAGTGAGCTTGCTAGCTGAGGAATAGCCCTAGTGTAGGAAACCTAGGCTGTGTATAATGAACTGCTCCTGACAGTGGGTAGAGAGGCTGCTTGGAAAGTCAGAGCATTTTCCCCAAGGTTACTTCTCCATTATTAAAAAAAAAAAAGTCTCTTGCACATTTGCACCAGATTGAAAGTTAATAGAAAGTTCATCCTCTAGACGTTTCTTTAGGTGAATCTGCTATATATGCTTCAAATTAGATTTACTCTTCAATTTCCTTCTCTCTTCTAAGGATATTACCATTTTTCCAATTACTTTCACTCAAAACCTTGGAGTTCTCTGTGACAGGTCTCTCTTCTTTCCTCACTATGTCAAAAATTAAAAATTTCTCGCGATTCCCCCGGATATCTTCCAAATCCGGGCCCACAATGATTCATTTCTATGCCACACTGCAAACCATTTGACTGGATTTTAAGAATATTGTTCCCACACCACACCTCATCTCTAATCATGGCACCAAATAAGAATCTCTCCAGCAACACGTCACGCCTCTGCTGAAAAATCTAAACTGTGCCTCGGTAACATTTTGACAAGAGGATCTTTGCAAAGGTCACTACACTCTTTTAGTCCTATGTTTTTCATCTTATGTCCTACTATTTTCCATTGTGAATGTGAAGTATCTACTCTAATATGACTGGTATCTTTATTGTCCTTGAATTCTGTTTTCTCTTTTTCATTAAATCTGTTTATTCTTCAATGCCCTGGTTTTATCTCATCTTAAGTATGAAGCTTTGACAACTAGCCTGGTTTTCAAAAGTCTTTCCTGTCTTTCAACTCTGATACTAACCCAGTTGTACTCTCAGTAGGAATGATATTATACCCTTAATATAGCGCTGGTGCTACCTAGTGACCACCTTGCTTGAGCACGTGCAGTTTAACCTGGGATCCGCTGGATCTTCCAGATCTCAAACCCCTGTACCCGACTTGCTGGTGATCTGCCTCTCAAGACGGGTTCTTTGTGAACTGCAGGCTGTTCCTTCTCTTTACTAAATCCAATCACATATAAAAATAAAATTCCTTTCGGTTCTTGTTTCTCATCTTGCTTCTAATTCTAACCTAGAAACACAGTCTTACCTTGCAACTGATATGGGTTATCTTGGGCATAATAACTCAATAGAAGATATGATTGCTTTCCTATGACTGAACTGGGCTGAAGTGTTTTGAACAGAGTGGACTTACTGAAAACACCCCTAACCCCTGAAATGTTAGTTAATCTCTGAAGCAACATTTCAAAAGGAGATAAAGTGTGATTTCCTAATTCAGTTTTGATACTAAGTCTAAGACTAAAGTTATAAGCCTAAATCTTGGTGTGATTCATTTAACGTGTAATCTTATGTACTGGTAAACTTTTTGCATTTGCTTTTTGAAAACAAGAGCTGCTCATTTTCAACCTATGTGTCTTCACAAGTCTTGGCACACAATGTAATTCCCTTTCGCTATTTTATATTTTTATATTATTTATCTAAGATGGGAGTTGATTACCTGTAGCCCACTGACAAAATTTGGGTAGTTGATTGTTTTTGGAAATACATTTTATTGAAAGACCAGATGTAGTGGCTCTTACCTATAATCTCAGCACTTTGGGAGGCCGAGGCAAGAGGATCACTTGAGACCAGAAGTTCAAGACCAGCCTGGGCAACATAGTGAGACCTTGTTTCAACAAAATAAAAAACATTAACCAGGCGTAATAATGCATACTTGTAGAGGTTACTCAAGAGGTTAAGGTGGAAGGATAGCCTGAGCCCAGGAGGTCGAGGCTACAGTGAGCCGTGATCATGCCACTGCAACCCAGCCTGAGTGATAGAGTGAGACTCTGACTCAAACAAACAAACAAGACAAACAAATTATTGGGACACAGCCTCTTTTATTTTTTTGAGTTGGAGTCTCACTCTGTTGCCCAGACTGGAGTGCAGTGGCCACTCCCAATCACCGCAGACTTGACCTGCTGGGCTCCGGCGATCCTTCTGCCTCAGCCTTCCAAGTAGCCAGAATTACAGGCATGCGCTACCACGCCCGGCTGATTTTTTGATTTATTGTAGAGATGAGGTCTCGCTGCCCAGGCGGGTCTCGAACCCGCGGGCTCAGGCAATCCACTCACCTCAGCCTCCCAAAGGTGTGGGATTACAGGCTGAGCCACCGAGCCCGGCTGGGACACAGCCTCTTATATATTATTGCTTACATATTGTCTGTGGCTACTTTTGCCCTCGGATTGCAGAATAAAGTAGACATGACACAGACCATGTGGCTGCAAAGTTTGAATTATTTGTCATCTGGCTTGTTAAAGAAAAGTTTGCCTACCCTAGATTTAGGAAGACACTATGACAAAAAGGAATATGTATACCTTTAGCCTTCTGAATTTGAAATAATATTCCTCACAAGACAACAATTTTGAGCTGGCAAGCATAAAATGAATAGCAGTGCAAATAATTGCTCAGGGACCAAATCAAATTTCTCCTCCTTTGTAAGGCTTTCCTTACTATCCCCACAAAGTTAATTGTCCCCCTTCTTTGAGCTACAGTGCATTGCTATAACAATGGAAACATTAATGATTGTTTATGTATTTGGTTTCCCAACTAAATAGTGATCCTTACAGGGGCAAGGAGCATATTATATTTATCCTGACTCACTCTTATACTTACAACTGTGCTGTGTAAATAGTAGGTACTCAGTCATTGCTCATGGTAAGGAAAGATGAATGCAGGGTTATCGTAAGTAAGAAATTGCAATCCAGTGAAAGATAGCTTTCATCATTTCTATTTATCTTATTCCTTCAGAATTTTGGGAAATATTCACAATAAGCAGGCTAACCCAGCATGGTTCAAAATGATACACTCTTATTTGTAGTCATCATTGTGTGAAAAGATGACAAAGATGGATATCACTAATAGTTTCATGATGAAATAGATTTTAAAAGGCTTGTAGATAAATTCAATTAATTGAATATACAGTATTGGTGGGATATACCTGTCATTTTAAAAGCAGCAATGTATCTTTTTGTTGAACAGATTGACTGTAAATATCAAAGACAGATTACTGCTTGGGAGAGAATATTGTCCACTCTTAATAGAGGAAACCTAATGTTTCTATAAATTGGACCATGCGGCCAATCTCAGCCACTTCTTATTTACTAACTTCTCCATTTCTTCATTTATTTAACTATCAGTAATGGGTCATGAATCATGTATAATGACTGGATTATATGCATTTACTTTAAAAAATTATCCGCAAAACTCTGTGAAGTAAACATGTTTAGTTTTATTTTGCAGGATGGAAACCCTTATAAAATACCTGATTGCTCTAGGGGTGATAGTCAGTGTGAGACCAAAGCTGATTGTCAGCCTGTGTTTTTTGCTATCAATGACCACCAGAATAAATTCAGTTAAGTCATTTAAACTAACTGGAAATGTACATGTCCTTTACTAGTCCAAGCATATTACTTCTGCAACTTCAGAACTGGTGTATTTTTTTCTATCCCTGTCATAACAAATTAATACAAATTTAGTTGCTAGAAAGACAGACATTTATTATCTCACAGTTCTGTAGGTCAGATTGCTGCATGGTGTGGCTCAGCAACGTCTTGAGCTTAGACTATTACAAGGCAAAATCAAGGTTCCTTGATTCCTACATTCTTTCTGGAGGCTCTAGGAGTACATCTGCTTCCAAGCTCATTTAGGTCATTGACCAAATTCAGTTTCTTGTGGCCCTGGGGCTGAGATCCTGGTTTTCTTGTGAGCTGCCAGCTGGGAGGCCATCTCAGCTCCTTAAGGTGAGCTGTACTCCTCATTATATAGTCCCGGCCTCATGCTTTGAATCATTGTTTTGACTTTTCTGCTATACCTCTCTTGCCTCCAACCAGAGAAACAACTCTGGTTTTAAGGGTACATGTAATTAGATTGGGCCCACCTGGATAATCCACAAAAAACCTCTCTACCTTAGCTTTAGATGACATCTGCAAAGGCCTCTCTGACATAAAGGGCAATATATTCACAGGTTCCAGGGATTATCAAACATTTTTGAGATGGACATTTTTGGGGTCATTCTGCCTACCACACCTTGGAAAGTCCCCCTTCTTAGATAGAGAATTCGTTGGAAGCAAGTATATATGTAAGAATTGGCTCGATCATTCTGTAACCATAAATGATCTCAAAATCTCAATGGCTTATGAAAACACAGGCTTATTTCCTGATCAGTCTTCATTGAAGATTTGTCTCTGCTCTGCCCCGTGTCATCTTCTCTTGAGGATTCAAGGTGACGAAGCATCCTTTATCTGGAACATTGCCCCATTATCATGACCAAGTAAAAAGGAATATGATGAATCACCTAACACTTCTGCCCAGAAATGACACACATCACTTTTTACATGTCATTGGCTAAAGCATGTCGCAAGGTTTTGCATAATGCTCCCCGCCAATGAAGGTCAGTGAAAAAAAGAAAATGAAATATTTGGTGCAAATTATATGATCTGCCGTAACATATAAGCTTCTTATCATTGTTAGATGTGCTTAAGACCAGTATTCTCAAACAATCCACACTAATTCCTTATGGTTAGGAGAGAATACGTAGGGTTATGAGGGGATTTTATTCCCAGTACTGAGACTATGCAAAATATTCAGAACATTCATAGCAAACCAATACCTAGGGGGACAAAACAAAGAAATAAAAGGAATGACTTCAGTAAGGACACTAAGTAATGCTGAAAATTATGCATATGTCATGACTAAGAGAAGCATGAAAGTTATTTTGCTTATATTTTCTAAAGTCCTAAATAAAAACAAAACTAGAAAATAGCAAAAAATAAGTGATAAAATGCAGACAATCTTTCAAATTAAAGACACTAAATGTTAAGATTTAGAGTTGACTTGTGTTATATGTCATCCAAATAATCTTCCCAGTCTAACTTTTGAAATCAGGAAAATTGCTCTAATCTTCATACAAATACCAGTTTTTCGTTACAGAGAAAAAAAAAAAATTCCACAAAGAGTGACTAACATTTATCTTACATTGCCCCTGAGTCTTACTGAGTAGAAGGAAATGTTTTTGTCTTCTCTTCTTGCTTTTCACCAAGCACAGCTGGTGTCATTTGGATGTCATGAGACTCACACTATGGATTATGGTCACATGAGTAGAGTGGCTGCAGGAGACATGCCTGTGTGTTGGATCACAGGGGACAATGAGGGAATACATTGAGGGGAGGAGTTACTGTTCATATTCTAATAAACAATTAATGTTCTGCTAGTAGATGGAAGACCAGGTTTTTGTGGAGGTTGCAGCAATGTATAAGGAATAAGAAATATTTTCTCTCTACTGTCTTGGACTCTTTGGGAGTTAATATCAATGGTAGTAACTGGGTTATGCATAGATCACAGTTTTGTATTTATTAACTACTATCTTCTTGTGCACATGTAGGAAACCTAGTTCAACTGTCCCCTTTCTTTGACATTCTCTCTGCCTTCTTCTCTTGTCACTCTGTATGATAAAGCCCTGTATCCATTCTGCTGCTTTAGGACCACTTATCAGTCCCCTGTTATAGCACCTATGTCTGACTTATGAAGTTATATATACTGATCTCTCCCTGACCTTTACTGTGAAATCTCTGATTCAATCTTGCAATCAAAATATCTTAAAAACAACAGCGAGGTTAAATCGAGCCGTGCTTGTATGGAATCAAATGCCATATTAATGCAGAATTGTAGAGAGGTGGGCTCTGTCTAGAGGCGCTGTAAAATCACAAGGAATAGTAAGTACAGATCTTAGTCAGATCTCTGAAATTGAGCCACATAGGGCAGTGTTGAATGCTGAGAACGGGGGTACAAAATTATGGCCGATTCCTTTTGAGGTCTTACAGAATTAGGGCTGCAAAGTAAATTCCAAAGTTTGCATGCCTGGCTAGAACACAAATGAGCTCTGGTCCAAAGTTCATGATGTGACTTAGCATTTTATTCACTTCAGGGTTAATCCAGAGAGTAGACACATGCAGAGACATGTTTCTGCAGACAAAATCACTTAGCTTGGGATTCCCAGGAAACACAGCTGGAGGCAGAGGGTTTATACTCTATTGTTTTGTTGGCGAGCCCACCAGTAGAAGTGAGGAATAAAGAAGTGAGACAGGGAGGGAGGGAGGCAAAGACAACGTAAAGACATGTTACTAAACTGGCCATTTAAAAAAAATTTAAAGCTGTGGGGTACAATTAAGGGTTAGGCATACAAATGGTCAATGTGTAGGTAAAGTTTGGGCCTCACTTTGGTCCCCACTTCACCTGGTTTGAGATCAGGTACCCTTATTGATGAGGTGTGCCCCTCCTCCCTCCCCTGGAAGTTTACCACTACTGCCAATCCCTTTCTTTTAGTATTATAATTGTTCAGAGTTCACTTATGAGTGAGAATATTTGGTACTCAGTTCTTTGTTTCTGTGAAAGATCACTCAGTATTATAGACATCCAAGTTGCTGTGAAATTCATAATTTTGTCCTTCTTTATGGCTGGGTAATATTCCATCATGTATATGTACCACATTTTTTTTATCCAGTCCTCTTTTGTTGGGCAACTCAGTTGGTTCCATGGTTTTGCTATTGTGAACAGAGCTGCCATAAACATGTGTGTGCAGGTATTTTTTTTCATAAAGTGATGTGAGTTCCTCTGGGTATAATCCCAGATGGGGGATTGGTGGGAGGTGTCTTATGAAAGGTCGATTTTTAGATCTTTTAGGAATCTTAAACAGGCCACTTCTAACATGACTGACTGCTTAGTACTATCACACCACACAGTGCCCTACCTTCCGGGCAAAGGAGGGAAGAATTCATCTACTATCTAGCCCCCTTTTCCAGTTGTGTAAATGTTCACCCCATGGGATGCAAACACGCCCATGCTTCCAGATTGCACATGTATGAGAGAACCTAGGCACCCAGCAGGGTTCTGTGCAGCCTTGAGAGGGACCACCCATGGTGGTGGGTGAGATGTATGCCATGAAGTTGAGATCAGGGCTCGCAAGGCTGAGTTTATGTGAAGGCATTTAGAGCCTAATGAGTGCAGAGCAAGAGAGAGGGAGTCCAAGTGCATAGGTGGAACATGCAATCCACTTTGGGACTTTACTGGGAGAATGCACATGTTCATTGTCCATCCTCTGTCCATGCCTGTGCATTCCATGAGTGTGAATCTCTTTCCTCAATCCCCAGCTTTTAAAAACAGAAAATTCAGCTAGACTCCTAGAACATATCCCTAAAGGAAAAAAGTTTTATGTTTAGTGTTTAAGGTAAAGTCTAATGCAGTTCTAAGTAGGAGTTTCAGAAACTCTTTAATTAGTAGAAACAGTCGAACACTTTCCACTTGGAATAAAGTCCAACGATAACTTCCTTAAAGACCAAACAGTGAGAAAATTGTTCATGCAAGAAAATAAAATGCCTGACTACCTATTTCCATTTGGGATCTATAAGAAAATCTTGATTGTAAAGGATAATTGAAACTGTAGATGTGTGATCAGATTGTCATTTTAAATCATTTTGTATTGCATACTTGGGTAATAGGTTTGGAGTGGTGACAAATCACAGGTCACAAAGTGCTCTGTGTCTTTTAATTCATCCCCCTATTAACTACTGAATGCATATTAAATGACAAGCACTGTTCTAGGTTCATCACATCAGCAACACTAATAAAATATGACTGAGGCTTAGAGGATTGCAAACACTGGTGGGAGAGCAGATAAACCAACAGTTCTAAAACAATGTGAAGGGGATATGGTGAAAGTGAGGGGTGGGGGTCAGTAGACGAGGCCCCAACTGCAACCTGTCAAGTTTCAAGAGTGGTCTCTAGCGCACCTGATAGTCACACAGAAACCTAAAGAAGAGCTGGAGATTGGCAGCTTGCATCGGGGGTGGGGAGAGGGGAGGTCTCCTTGGAGAAGAGAGGAGAGGCCGTCTCAGAAAAATGTGACCCTAAAAGAACTGCAAATACTCCTTGGAGCTGGAAATCTAAATTAGGAAGGGCAATCCATAAGGAGCTTTCATGCGTGAAGTAGTGAGTCACTGGAAGAATTCAAGCAAGAGATGAAACAATCAGATTTGCATCTTTGAAAGATGACTTTGACAGTTAAGTGGAGTGAGACAAGAACCAGGAAGATAAGTTATGCGATGGTCTCTGCAACCCAGTAAAGAATCGTTACAGTCGTAAACTGAAGTTTCAGCAGTGGAAATAAGTGCTTCGTTTAATGAGACTCCACATCACTTGGTGACACAGTGAAGAAACTGATTAGAAGAAAAGAAGTCAAAATTATTCCCAAATTTCTAACTTGAGCCTCTCTGTGAATGATATTGCTGTTCATCAAATAGAAATTATAGAAAGAAGTGCAATTTTAGTGGAAGGGAGTGTGGGAATGAGAATAGAGAATGGAGTAATTTCGAATAATTTTAATTGTTTAATAATATTTAATCATTACTTGTAGTCAATGGACTGAATAAAACTGACTCTCTCTGTACATTTGAAATAAAATAGTCTTTATATGGCTCCACTAGTAAAACAAAGTAGATGTGAAAAGTCATGAAGTTAGCTGACCATCTAAATCCATGCAACTTTTAAACCCAATGTTTCAGTGGGAGGTCCAAACTTCACCTGTACGTAAACCACTTATGTACCCAATCCTGACTTGTAGCATACATCTTTAAAACAAAAAAAATTAAATATTCATGAATCCAATGTTTTTCATATACACAAGTGATTCTGAATTGCCATTAGTCTTCAATAATTTTTTCTAAATCGATGGTGAGTTTTATTTTCCCTGAATTATTTAAACTTACTAGTCTTGGATAATAATTCTGCAGTGATATTATTATCCTGCAATTAAATTAGAGTTAGAGTTGATGTAGCTGAAAATCAGATGTAATTTTGGTATTTGCTGGTGGATACCGGCAGTGGCCATTATTCCTGAGGTGTTCTAATAGTGATTTTTTATTTCTTGTTTCCTCCCTCCCTCCCTCCCTTCCTTCCTTCCTTCCTTCCTTCCTTCCTTCCTTCCTTCCTTCCTTCCTTCCCCTCTCTCTGTCTTTCTCTACATTTCTGTATCTTTAAAATTTTTTTAGCACTTTCTTACTTTCCAGTGATTCATCTTGTATTTTTCCTGCTGCACTTCTGGAACCAAACACTTCACTGAAGAATGGCATTTAGAGACAAAGATCTAAGCACAAAGTGTGCTCATTGCTAGAGTGCCACTGCTTGTATCCCCTCTCTGTGAATAAAGTGAGTACATGCATCGGTCTATAATAATTCATGCATATTTATTTGTCTCTATTTATTTGCATATACACTTAAAAATATTATTCTGCATTGAGAATGCTGACCATAATCCAGACCTAAGAGGTTTATTTTAGCCTTCTCTCTTTTTTTATTTTTAACTTTTTTCTTCAATAGTCAGAACATGGCTTTCATAATTTATCACATATTTGCTACCCTGTTCAACTCTAATATACAACTATTTTCAGAATTCTTAACCCAAAACCCCTGAGAAAAAAACTTACTGAGTAGAGTACAGTTGTTTACAGTTTACAGTTCCTTCTTTCCTTTAGCACAACAGTATCCAGTCAAAACATTTCCCAGAGCTATTAAAATGTTTATTTCTTCCACATCTCCTTAAGTATGATCAAGTAGTTGATTTTTAATACAATTTTTTCACAATCTGGTAGATTAAAAAGAATAGCATATAGTAAAATTTACTTTTTGTGGCATGGTGTTCTCTTGGTTTAGACAAAAGCATAGGTTGTATATACACTACAGCAGTTTAAACAGAATAATTCTATCACCCCCAAATTCTCCAGTGCTATCCCTTTATAGACAAATCTTTTTCCCTACCCTCCACACCCAGCAACCACTGATTGCCTTGGGATAACTTTTGCTTTGTTTAGAGTGTCATATAAGATGAATTATATAATATGTATTTTTATCTTGCCATTTTCACTAACAAAATTCATTTAAGATTCACCCATGTTATGTAAATCAATAGTTTGTTTATCTTATTGCCCAGTATGGCTGTTTCAAAGTTTACTTTTTCATTCATTCATTGAGTGACATCTATACTACTTCAAATTTTTAAAAATTACAAATAAAGCTGCTACAAATATTTGCATAAAATTTTGTGTGAACGTAAATTTTTGTTTCTTTTGACGATAATGCGATGTTGGGGATTGCTTCTCTATAAATCCTTTGGGATTTTTCTTTTTTTTTTTTTTTTTG